>NC_052156.1:95412199-95551526 GCF_902713615.1 Scyliorhinus canicula
GGCATTGACACTCCTCCCATCCCCCCAACAGGCATCTGACCCACACCTCCCCCCCCCTCCTCCCAACAGCCATTGACCCCCCCCCCCCCTCCGCCAACAGGCATCGACCCATTCCCCCCCCCCTCCTCCCAACAGGCATCTGACCCACTCACCCCCCCCCCTCCTCCCAACAGGCATTGACCCACCACCCCCCCCCTCCTCCCAACAGGCATCTGACCCACTCCCCCCCCCCTCCTCCCAACAGGCATCTGACCCACTCACCCCCCCCCCCCTCCTCCCAACAGGCATCTGACCCACTCACCCCCCCCCCCTCCTCCCAACAGGCATCTGACTCACTTTCCCCCACCTCACAACAGGCACCTGACCCACCCACCCCCCCCATCCCAACAGGAATCTGACCCACCCCCCTCCTCCCAACAGGCACCTGACACACCCCCCTCATCCCAACAGGAATCTGACCCACCCCCCTCCTCCCAACAGGCACATGACCCCACACCCCCCTCATCCCAACAGGAATCTGACCCACCCCCCTCCTCCCAACATGCACCTGACCCCCCCCCCCCCATCCCAACAGGAATCTGACCCACCCCCCTCCTCCCAATAGGCATCTGACCCTCCCCCCTCCTCCCAACAGGCATCTGACCCTCCCCCCTCCTCCCAACAGGCATCTGACCCCCCCCCCCCCTCCTCACCCCAGCAGAGGGATGAACATGTTCACCAGCAAGGCCTCCATATTATACGATATGGAGTTTGGACGATATGGACTGTTTGTCCATAGATCACTCAAGGGAAGGGCAGGTTAATAGGGTGGAGAAAAAGGCATATGGGATGGAATATTTTAGTTATGAAGAGAGATTGGATAGGCTTGGGTTGTGAGGGAGATCGGAAAGGTGAAGGATAGGAGGGGAAACACGGTCATGGACCCGGTGGGGTGAACGGGCTGTTTGGGATTTTTATAAGAGATTGTATGAGTCGGAACCCCTGACCAGGATGGAGGTAATGAGATGTTTTTTGGATGGGCTGGAGTTCCCTAATTTGGAGGAGGACCTGGTGGAGGAATTGGGAGCCCCTATTGGGCTAGTGGAGGTGCTGGAGGTTATGGGGGCGATGCAGGAGGGGAAAGCCCCGGGCCTGGTGGAATTTTATAAAAAGTTTTCGGGGGACTTGACCCAGCTGGTAAGGGCAGTCAATTGGGGGTGGGGGGGGGGGGGGGTGCCCCCTCTATATTCTCGCAGGCCTCGATCTCCTTAATTTTAAAGAGGGTCAAGGATCTGGAGCAGTACGGGTCCTACATGATGTGTTAGGCAGGTTGGTTGGACGTGGACTGCACTTGATGCAGTGATGTGAGAAACAGACCTCTAACACTGGAGAAGATCCAACACGATTTTATTCAGCGATATAACTAATATACATGCTCAGCTGTGGGTCAACACTATACTGAACTGACTGGAGACCTAGTAGTAGCCTGACCAGACTTACTAGCTACCAAATGGTGTTTGCACTGGCTAGCTCATGGACTTTGACTGTCTCAGAGGCTGGGTCCCGAGAGAGCGGGAAACCTCTGGCTTTATAGTGGTCGTGTCCTGTCTGGTGATTGGCTGCACTGTGCTGTGTGTTTACTGGTCATCCTGTGTGTCAATCACTGCCTGTCTGCACTTCATTATATACATGAGTGGATATTATGACACTACAGACCAATTTCATAGTTAAATGTGGACGCTAAGTTGCTGGCCAAGGTCTTGGACACGAGGATTAAGGACTGTGTGTGGGGGATGATAGGGGAGGACCAGACGGGATTTGTTAAGGGGAGGCATCAGCCGGCTAACATCAGGCGGTTGTTGAATGTTATAATGATGCCCCCAGTGGGACGGGTTGTGGAGATGGTGGTCTCCATGGACGCAGAGAAAGTTTTTGGTTGGGTGGAGTGGGACTATCTGTGGGAGGTGCTGGGGCAGTTTGGGTTTGGCCAGGGGTTTGAAATGCACACCGATAGCAAGTGTGCGAACGAACCGTGTGAGTTCAGAATATTTCAGCTGCACGGGAGATGAGGCAGGGATGTCCACTCTCCACATTGCCCTTTGCCTTGGCTATAGAGCCATTGGCAATTGTGCTGAGAGCGTCAAGGGACTGGCAGGGGATAATGACGGGGGCGGAGAGGGTGAAGAATAGGGTCTCATTGTGCGCGGACGATCTATTGCTCTATATATCAAACCCTTTGGAAGTTATTGGAGGGATTATGGGCATATTAGAGGATTTTGCCCGGTTCTCGCAATTTGTTGAATTACTATTGGACGGCGAATATAGCAATGGGTCGGAAGTGAGCAGTGGGGGAGGGGTCAATGTGGGAGGGGGTGGAGGCAGCCCCTTGTAAAGACTCTGGATTGGGAGCATTGTTGATGGTGCCTTTACTATTCAAGCTGGCCAGGTACTCCACAAGCCCAATCGTGGTGGTGGCCCAGAGGGTGTGGGCCCAGTGGAGGCAGCACCTAAGGCTGGTGGGGGCCTAGGTTTGGGCACCGATCTGTGGGAATCATAGGTTTGCTCCAGGTGGGGGCTGGAAGGGGTGTTTCGGGAGTGGCAATGGGTGGGGATTGAGCGGTATGGGGATCTATTTGTTCTGGGCAGCTTCTCAAGCTTGGAGGGGCTGGTG
This sequence comes from Scyliorhinus canicula, assembly GCF_902713615.1. NCBI lineage: Eukaryota > Metazoa > Chordata > Chondrichthyes > Carcharhiniformes > Scyliorhinidae > Scyliorhinus > Scyliorhinus canicula. The sequence continues at coordinate 95,414,850 of NC_052156.1, forward strand.
GAGGAATTTGAGTTGCCCAACAGGAATGGATTCCGATATTTACAGGTGAGAGATTTTGTCAGGAGGCAGGTACCTTCCTTTCCCCATTGCTGCCCCAGGGGCTACAGGACAAGGAAGTGTCAAAAACAGAGGTTGGTGAGGGTAAAGTGTCAGAAATGTATAAGGAGTTGATGGAGTGGGAGGGAGCCCTGATGGGGGAGGTGAAGCGGAGGTAGGAGGAAGAGTTGGTGAAGGAGGTGGAGGTTGGATGTGGGAGGAGGCATTGAGGAGGGTAAATGCATCCTCTTCGTGTGCTAGCCTTATTCCGCTGAAGGTGGTTAACACGGCACATATGACTGTGGCCCGGATGAGCAGGTTTTTTGAATGGGTGGAGGATAGGTATGGCCAGTGAACAGGCGGGCCTGTGAACCATGTCCAGATGTTTTGGGCTGTCCGAAGCTTGGGGGATCCTGGCAGGGGTTTGCCAACGTCATGTCGGAGGTACTGAAGGTGAAGGTGGTCCTGAGTCCAGAAGTGGTGATCTTTTTTTAAAAAATAATTTTTATTCAAGTTTTTTAATAACAATAACAAATTTTCTCCCCGCAATTTAAAACAAACAAGGCGTGTTTCCACACCAAATCAAAACAAGAAAAGAACTCTCCCCCCCAAAATAAATAATAACAAATAGCAATACAAGAAAGAAGAAAATAACATAACAAACCCACCGCCGCAAAAACACCCCCCCAACCATCACCAAACCCCCCCCCCCGGGTTGCTGCAGAGACCGACTACTCTCTACCCCTTCGCCAGGAAATCGAGAAAGGGCTGCCACCGCCGAAAGAACCCCTGTACCGACCCCCTCAGGGCAAATTTCATCCTCTCCAACTTGATGAACCCAGCCATGTCGTTGACCCAGGTCTCTGAACTCCGGGGCTGCGTATCCCTCCACTGTAACAGAATCGTGCGCCGGGCTACTAGAGACGCAAAGGACAGAATGCCGGCCTCTCTCGCCTCCTGCACTCCCAGCTCCGAAGCTACCCCAAAGATCGCGAGCCTCCAGCCCGGCCTGAACCTAGACCCAACCACTTCCGACAAAATCCCCGCCACCCCCTTCCAAAACCCCTCCAGAGCCGGACATGCCCAAAACATATGGGTGTGGTTTGCCGGGCCACCCGAACACCTCCCACACCTGTCTTCCCCTCCGAAGAACCAGCTCATCCTTGCCCCTGTCATGTGAGCCCTGTGCAGCACCTTCAGCTGAATTAGGCTGAGCCGTGCGCAAGAGGAGGAAGAATTCACCCTTTCCAGAGCGTCCGACCACATCCCATCCTCAATCTCTTCCCCTAGCTCTTCCTCCCATTTCGCTTTGAGCTCATCTACTGAGGCCTCCTCCTCCTCCTGCATCAGTTGGTAGATAGCCGAGATCTTCCCTTCCCCGACCCACGTCCCCGAAAGCACCCTGTCCTGCACCCCCCTTGGCGGCAGCCGCGGAAACTCCTCCACCTGCCTCTTAACAAAGTCCCTGACCTGCATATACCGAATATATGCAGGGGGGAGGTTCCACTTCCCCACCAGCTCCTCCAGAGTCGCAAATTTCCCATCCAAGAAGAGGTCCCCAAACTGTCTGATGCTTGCCCTGTGCCAACTCCCAAATCCCCCACCCGTTCTCCCTGGCGCAAAACGGTGATTGCCCCGTATCGGGGCCCAAACAGAGGCCTTCACTTCCCCCCATGCCGCCTCCACTGTCCCCAGATTATGAGGGACGCAACCACCACCGGACTCGTGGAGTACTTTGCCGGGGGGAGTGGAAGTGGGGCCATCACCAAGGCCTCCAGACTCGTACCCGCACAGGATGCCACCTCTAACCTCTTCCATGCGTCCACCTCTCCTTCCGTCACCCACCTGCGAATCATCGCCACGTTCGCCGCCCAATAATATCCACACAGGTTGGGCAGTGCCAGGCCCCTTACCTCCCTTCTTCGCTCCAAAAATACCCTCCTTACTCTCGGGGCCTTCCGCGCCCACACAAACTTATTCACCCTTCACCAGAATCGACTTATTCACCCTTCTAAAAAAAAGCCTTCGGGATCAATACGGGGAGGCACTGGAAAAGAAACAAAAACCTCGGGAGCACTGTCATTTTAACCGACTGGACCCTGCCCACCAACGAGAGCGGAAGCGCATCCCACCTCCTGAACTCCTCCTCCATCTGCCCCACCAGCCTCGAAAAGTTAAGCCTATGCATAGCCCCCCAGGTCCTAGCCACGTGGACCCCAAGATACCTAAAGCTCCCCTCAGCCCTCCTCAACGGGAGTTCCCCTATCTCCCTCTCCTGACCCCCCGGGTGCAGGACAAACAGTTCGCTTTTCCCCACATTTAGCTTATATCCCGAAAAGTCCCCAAACGCCTCAAGTATCCTCAGCACCTCTAGCATCCCCTCAGCCGGGTCCGTGAAATACAGCAGCAGATCATCAGCATACAGCGACAACTGGTGCTCCTCCCCCCCCCCCCCCCCCCCCCCGCACAATCCCCCTCCAACCCTTCGAGTCCCTCAGCGCCATGGCCAGGGGCTCAATTGCTAACACGAAGAGCAGGGGAGACAAGGGGACACCCCTGACTCGTCCCTCTGGAAAGCCGAAAGTCCTCTGACCTCCTCCCATTCGTCACCGCACTCGCCACTGGGGAGCTGTACAGCAATCTCACCCAGCTGATGAACCCCTCAGCAAACCCAAACCTCTGCAACACCTCCCACAGATAACTCCACTCCACCCTACCCTATCAAAAGCTTTCTCCGCATCCATGGACGCCACTATTTCTGACTCCCCAACCACCGGCACCATTATCATAACATTCAGGAGCCTCCGCACATTGGCATTCAATTGTCTCCCCTTTACAAACCCCGTTTGGTCCTCATGAATCACCGTCGGGACCACATCCTCCACCCTCCTGGACAGCACCGTTGCCAACAACTTGACATCTACGTTAAGGAGCGAGATCGGCCTATAATCGGCCCACACTGAAGGGTGTCCTTGTCCCGCTTCAGGAGCAAAGAGATAATTGCCCTGGACATCGTCGGGGGCAAAGCCTCCACCCCCCCCCCCCCCCCCAACCCCGGCCTCATTCAGGGTCCTCACCAGCAGCGGGCCCAGCAAATCTGAAAATTTCTTATAAAATTCCACTGGGAACCTGTCAGGCCCCGGCGCTTTCCCTGTCTGCATGCTCCCCACCAACTCCTCCAGCTCAATTGGGGCTCCCAAACCCTCCACCTGCTCGTCCCCTACTCTTGGGAACTCCAGCTTATCCAAAAAGCGGTCCATCCCACCTGCTTCCCTGGGGGGCACCGCCCGGTACAGCCCCCTGATAAAAGGATCTTTCCACCCCGCACTAAGTTCCCACCTGCATCCGTGGCTCCCCCAATTTCTCTAGCTGCCTCCCGCTTCCGGAGCTGGTAAGCCAACATCCGGCTTGCCTGCTCCCCGTACTCATACACCGCCCCCTGTGCCCTCCTCCACTGCGCTTCCGCCTTACGGGTGGTTAAAACGTCAAACTCCGCCTGGAGACTGCGCCGCTTCCTCAGAAGCCCCTCCTCCGGGGGGGTCTGCAAATCTCCTATCCACCCTGACCATCTCCTCCACCAGCCTCTCCCTCTCGACCCTCTCCCCCCTCTCCCTGTGCGCCCGAATAGAGATCAGCTCCCCTCTAACCACTGCCTTTAGCGCTTCCCAAACCATCCCAACCTGCACCTCCCCGTTGTCATTGGTTTCCAGATATCCCTCGATACCCCTACGGATCCGCCCGCACACTTCCTCCTCTGCCAAAAGCCCCACATCCAACCTCCACAGCGGGTGCTGATCCTTCCCCTCCCCCAGCTCCAGGTCCACCAAATGTGGAGCATGATCAGAAATGGCTATCGCCGAATACTCCGTCCCCACCACTCTCGGGATCAGTGCCCTGCTAAGCACGAAAAAGTCAATCCGGGAGTACGCCTTATGAACATGGGAGAAAAAGGAGAACTCCCTACCCTCCGGCTTCAAAAACCTCCAATGGTCCACCCCTCCCATCTGATCCATGAACCCCCTCAGCACCGAGGCTGCTGCCGGCCTCCTGCCTGTCCTAGACTTCGAGCGATCCAGAGCCGGATCCAGCACCGTGTTAAAGTCCCCACCCAGAATCAATCTCTGTGTCTCCAGGTCCGGGATCAGGCCCAGCATATGCCGCATGAAGCCCGCATCATCCCAGTTGGGGACATAAACATTAACCAAGACCACCCGCTCCACCTGAAGTCTCCCACTCAGCATCACATATCGACCTGCACTATCCGCCACCACTTTGGACGCGACGAACGACATGCTCTTACCCACCAAAATTGCCACCCGACGGTTCTTTGCATCAAGCCCCGAGTGAAACACCTGTCCCACCCAACTCTTTCTTAGCCTCACCTGATCCGTAACCCTGAGGTGTGTCTCCTGGAGCATAGCCACATCCGCTCCCAGCCCCCTCAAGTGAGCCAAGACCTGGGATCGCTTCACTGGACCATTCAGCCCCCTCACGTTCCATGTGACCAACCAAACCCGAGGGCTGTCCCCTTCCCTCTACGCCGATCAGCCATAGCCCTTCCTCAACCCACCACGTGCCCGGGGAACCCCCCAAGCCCGCTCCCCACCGTGGCAAACCCCCCTCCCAACCTCCCCCCCCCTTCACTTTAATCATATCATAGAATTTACAGTGCAGAAGGAGGCCATTCGGCCCATCGAGTCTGCACCGGCTCTTGGAAAGAGCACCCTACCCAAGGTCAACACCTCCACCCTATCCCCATAACCCAGTAACCCCACCCAACACTGAGGGCAATTTTGGACACTAAGGGCAATTTATCATGGCCAATCCACCTAACCTGCTCATCTTTGGACTGTGGGAGGAAACCGGAGCACCCGGAGGAAACCCACGCACACACGGGGAGGATGTGCAGATTCCGCACAGACAGTGACCCAAACCAGAACCGAACCTGGGACCCTGGAGCTGTGAAGTGATTGTGCTATCCACAATGCTACCGTGCTGCCCTCACAGTCCCTGCAACAACAACCCAGCACCCCCCATCTCCTCCACCCCCCTAAACCCCCCCACCCCCCTCCCCAAGCTAGGGCCCCCCCTAGCTGCGTTACCCCCAACATTATACTTCCGTGTGTCAGCTGACTTCTGCTGACCCCGGCTACTCCCGCCATAACCACGACCCCCCCCACCCGGATGCAACACAGCCACCAATCCCTCCCTCCTAGCGCTGGCCACGCCCCCCAATTCCTCCGGCGCGGGAAGAAAGCCCGCGCTTCCAACCCGAGCCCCGCCCCTCGACCCAACACGCGGGAAAAAGACGGACACATGACCCATCAGGACCCCTAACTACTCCCCAACCCACCAGTGGGAAAAAAAAAACCCACCACAATAAAAGAAACCCCGAAAGAACCCAAATAACCATAACTCAAATAGCAAAAATGGCAAAAACAAACAAGAAACAACCATCAGCAAACACAGCCACTATGGGCGAAAGGATACCTAAGAGGACAAAGCCTCCAAGCAAAGTACATTTCCCCCCAGTCCTCAGTCCGAATCCAAGTTCTCAGCCTGGACAAAAGCCCAGGCCTCCTCCGGAGAGTCAAAGTAGAGCTGGTGGTCCTTGTACGTGACCCAGAGGCGAGCCGGCTGTAGAAGGCCAAACTTCACCCCCTTCCTGTGGAGCACTCCCTTCGCTCGATTGAAGCCAGCCCTTCTCCTCGCCACCTCCGCGCTCCAGTCCTGAAAAATCCGAACGTCCGTATTCTCCCACCTGCTGCTCCTCTCCTTTTTCGCCCACCTCAACACGCACTCCCGGTCAACCAAGCGGTGAAAATGGACCAGCATTTCGGCCTGGGCTTCCGCTGCAGCACTTGATGGGCGCCTTCCAGCTCCAGGGGACCACGAAACGACCCTGCACCCATCAGCGAGTTTAACATTAGGACCACATAGGCCGCCAAATCCGAACCTTCCAGCCCCTCCAAGACGCATAAAATCCGTAGATTCTTCCGGCGGGAGCGGTTCTCCATCTCCTCCATCCTCACCTGCCATTTCTTGTGCAGTGCCTCGTGCGACTCGACTTTCACTGCCAGGCCCAAAAGCTCACCCTCGTTGTCCGAGGCCTTCGCAGCACCCGAATCTCCCCGGCCTGAGCCGTCTGTGTCGCCACCAGTTTGTCCAGTGAGGCCTTAAACGGCTCCAGAATCTCGGCTTTGAGCTCCATGAAGGAGCACTGAAGCAGCTCCTGCTGCTGCTGCTGCTTCCCTGCCCACCACCATCTTGCCTTTTCTGCCTCTCGCCGTTCTCTGAGGTAAAACCGATTTTTGGACCGCTCCGCTGCGAGTCCAGTCCATCCACCAGCTGTTGGGCACACTGGCTGTGTTTCCCCCCGGGGGAAATGTCGAAACAGCGCCGTTGCGGGCTCTTAAAAGATCCTGAAAATCCCAAAAAAAACGGGAGCTGCCGAACGTGCGGCTTAGCTCCGCATTGCTGCCACCGGAAGTCCGAAGTGGTGATCTTTTGAGTGTCAGAAGACTCGGGAGTCCAGGGGGCAAGAGGCTGGTGTTTTGGCGTTTGCCTTCCCGATCACCCGGACGTGGAGTTTTGATTATTTGCAGCCCTGTTTGTTTGTTTTGTTTGGTGGTTGTGTTTGATGTATATAAATACATTAATCAAATCTTTTTTTAAAAATCGAAAAGTTACACCTCAGAAGGAGACCATTCAGCCCAAGATGGGCTGAATGGACAAGATGTCCATGCTTGCCCAAAGATACCCCCTTTCTAATCTATCTTTCCTGCACCCAGTTCATAGCCCTGTAGCTTAGACATTTAGGTGCAGATCCAGGTACTTTTTAAAAGAGTTTAGGGTCTTTATCTCCACCACCAACTCGAGCAGCGAATTCCAGACACTCATTAACCTTTGCGAAAAAGCGTTCTTTTTGAAAATGAAATGAAAAATGAAAATCGCTTATTGTCACAAGTAGGCTTCAATGAAGTTACTGTGAAAAGCCCCTAGTCACCACGTTCCGGCACCTGTCCGGGGAGGCTGGTACGGGAATCGAACCGTGCTGCTGGCCTGCTTGGTCTGCTTTAAAAGCCAGCGATTTAGCCCAGTGAGCTAAACCAGCCCCTCATGTCCCTTCTACATCTTCTGCCAATCTTGAATCTATGTTCCCTCGGTCTATTATTCACCAAGGGAAACAATTTTATCCTGTCCACTCTATCTCGCTCTCTCATAATGTTGTACACCTCAATTAAGTTACTCCTCAGCCTTCTTTGTTCCAAGGAAAATAACCCCAGCCTATCCAATCTCCCGTCGTAGCGACACTTTTCCAGCCCTGGCAACATTCGTGGAAATCTCCTCTGTACTCTCTCCAGAGTAATTATGTCCTTCCTGGACCTTGCTGGGGGATCTGCCACCCGGGAGGTCGCGCAATGAGAGGTTGGAGGTGCTGCACCAAGTGAGACAACCCTGCATGACAACCCCCCCCCCCCCCCCCCCCCCACCCCCATCCTCTGTCCCTTCACACTCTGCCCACTGGACAACCCCCCCCCCCCCCACCCCCATCCTCTGTCCCTTCACACTCTGCTTACTGGACACCCCCCCCACCCCCCCACCCCCATCCTCTGTCCCTTCACACTCTGCCCACTGGGCACCCCCCCATCCTCTGTCCCTTCACACTCTGCCCACTGGACAACCCCCCCCCCCCACCCCCATCCTCTGTCCCTTCACACTCTGCTTACTGGACACCCCCCCCACCCCCCCACCCCCATCCTCTGTCCCTTCACACTCTGCCCACTGGGCACCCCCCCATCCTCTGTCCCTTCACACTCTGCCCACTGGACACCCCCTCCCCATCCTCTGTCCCCTCACACTCTGCCCACTGGACAACACCCCCCCACCCCTATCCTCTGTCCCTTCACACTCTGCCCCCCCCGTGGGAGCTTGTCGGACCGATGTCGCGTGAAAAACCGGCGCGGCCCGCTATTCTCCGAACCGGCGTGAGGTCGGAGAATCGCGCCCCATGTATATGAGATCTACAGCCCTTCCCTCATCAATTAACTTTGTCACTTCCTCAAAGAATTCTAATAGGTTTGTAAGACATGACCTTCCCTGCACAAAACCATGCTGCCTATCACTGATAAGTCTATTTTCTTCCAAATGTGAATAGATCCTATCCCTCAGTATCTTCTCCAACAGTTTGCCTACCACTGACGTCAAGCTCACAGGTCTATAATTCCCTGGATTATCCCTGCTACCCTTCTTAAACAAAGGGACAACATTAGCAATTCTCCAGTCCTCCGGGACCTCACCCGTACTCAAGGATGCTGCAAAGATATCTGTTAAGGCCCCAGCTATTTCGTCCCTCGCTTCCCTCAGGAACCTGAGATAGATCCCATCCGGACCTGGGGACTTGTCCACCTTAATGCCTTTTAGAATACCCAAAACTTCCCCCTTCCTTATGTCGACTTGATCTAGAATTTTTAAACATCCATCTCTAGCCTCAACATCTGTCATGTCTCTCTCCTTGGTGAATACCGATGGAAAGTACTCATTAAGAAACTCACTCATTTCCTTTGACTCCACGCATAAATTCCCTCTTTTGTCTTTGAGTGGGCCAATCCTTTCACTAGTTACCCTCTTGCTCCTTATATACGAATAAAAGGCTTTGGGATTTTCCTTAACCCTGTTAGCCAAAGATAGTTCATGACCCCTTTTAGCCCTCTTTATTGCGCGTTTGAGATTTGTCCGACTTTCCCAATATTCCTCCAAAGCTTCATCAGTTTTGAGTCGCCTTGATCTTATGTATGCTTCCTTTTTCATTTTAGCTAGTCTCACAATTCCACCCGTCATCCATGGTTCCCTAATCTCACCATTTCGATCTCTCATTTTCACAGGAACATGTCTGTCCGACACTCTAATCAACCTGTCCTTCAAAGACTCCCACATTTCAAATGTGGATTTACCCTTAAACAGCTGCTCCCAATTCACATTCCCTAGCTCCCGCCGAGTTTTGTTATAGTTGGCCTTTCCCCAATTTAGCACTCTTCCTTTAGGACCACTCTCGTCTTTGTCCATGAGTATTCTAAAACTTATGGAATTGTGATCGCTATTCCCAAAGTAATCGCCTCTGATCATTTTGTATGCCTCTATTAAGTCACCTCTTAACCTTCTTCTCTCTAACGAAAACAACCTCAAGTCCATCAGCCTTTCCTCATAAGATTTTCCCTCCATACCAGGCAACATCCTGGTAAATCTTCTCTGCACCCGTTCCAAAGCTTCCACGTCCTTCCTATAATGAGGCGACCAGAACTGTACGCAATACTCCAAATGCGGCCGTACTAGAGTTTTGTACAACTGCAACATGACCTCATGGCTCCGGAACTCAATCCCTCTACCAATAAAGGCCAACACACCATAGGCCTTCTTCACAACCCTATCAACCTGGGTGGCAACTTTCAGGGATCTATGTACATGGACACCGAGATCCCTCTGCTCATCCACACTACCAAGAATTTTACCATTAGCCAAATATTCCGCATTTCTGTTATTCTTTCCAAAGTGAATCACCTCACACTTCTCCACATTAAACTCCATTTGCCACCTCTCAGCCCAGCTCTGCAGCTTATCTATGTCCCTCTGTAACCTGCAACATCCTTCCGCACTGTCTACAACTCCACCGACTTTAGTGTCGTCTGCAAATTTACTCACCCATCCTTCTGCGCCCTCCTCTAGGTCATTTATAAAAATGACAAACAGCAACGGCCCCAGAACAGATCCTTGTGGTACGCCACTCGTAACTGAACTCCATTCTGAACATTTCCCATCAACTACCACTCTCTGTCTTCTTTCAACTAGCCAATTTCTGATCCACATCTCTAAATCACCCTCAATCCCCAGCCTCCGTATTTTCTGCAATAGACGACCGTGGGGAACCTTATCAAACGCTTTACTGAAATCCATATACACCACATCAACTGCTCTACCCTCGTCTACCTGTTCAGTCACCTTCTCAAAGAACTCGATAAGGTTTGTGAGGCATGACCTACCCTTCACAAAACCATGCTGACTGTCCCTAATCATATTATTCCTATCTAGATGATTATAAATCGTATCTTTTATAATCCTCTCCAAGACTTTACCCACCACAGACGTTAGGCTCACCGGCCTATAGTTACCGGGGTTATCTCTACTCCCCTTCTTGAACAAAGGGACCACATTTGCTATCCTCCAGTCCTCTGGCACTATTCCTGTAGCCAATGATGACCTAAAAATCAAAGCCAAAGGCTCAGCAATCTCTTCCCTGGCTTCCCAGAGAATCCTAGGATAAATCCCATCTGGCCCCGGGGACTTATCTATTTTCACCTTGTCCAGAATTGCCAACACTTCTTCCCTACGCACCTCAATGCCATCTATTCTCATAGCCTGGGTCTCAGCATTCTCCTCCACAATATTATCTTTTTCCTGAGTGAATACTGACGAAAAGTATTCATTTAGTATCTCGCTTATCTCCTCAGCCTCCACACACAACTTCCCACCACTGTCCTTGACTGGCCCTACTCTTACCCTAGTCATTCTTTTATTCCTGACATACCTATAGAAAGCTTTTGGGTTTTCCTTGATCCTACCTGCCAAAGACTTCTCATGTCCCCTCCTTGCTCGTCTCAGCTCTCTCTTTAGATCCTTCCTCGCTTCCTTGTAACTATCAAGCGCCCCAACTGAAACTTCACGCCTCATCTTCACATAGGCCTCCTTCTTCCTCTTAACAAGAGATTCCACTTCTTTGGTAAACCAGGGTTCCCTCGCTCGACCGCTTCCTCCCTGCCTGACTGGTACGTACTTATCAAGAACATGCAATAGCTGTTCCTTGAACAAGCTCCACATATCCAGTGTGCCCAACCCTTGCAGCCTACTTCTCCAACCAACACATCCTAAGTCGTGTCTAATGGCATCATAATTGCCCTTCCCCCAGCTATAACTCTTGCCCTGCGGGTTATACTTATCCCTTTCCATCACTAACGTAAAGGTCACCGAATTGTGGTCACTGTTTCCAAAGTGCTCACCTACCTCCAGATCTAACACCTGGCCTGGTTCATTACCCAAAACCAAATCCAATGTGGCCTCGCGTCTTGTTGGCCTGTCAACATATTGTGTCAGGAAACCCTCCTGCACACATTGTACAAAGAATGACCCATCTAATGTACTCGAACTATATCTTTTCCAGTCAATATTTGGAAAGTTAAAGTCTCCCATAACAACTACCCTGTTACTTTCGCTCTTTTCCAGAATCATCTTCGCCATCCTTTCCTCTACATCCCTAGAACTATTAGGTGGCCTATAGAAAACTCCCAACAGGGTGACCTCTCCTTTCCTGTTTCTAACCTCAGCCCATACTACCTCAGAAGAAGAGTCCCCATCTAGCATCCTTTCCACCACCGTAATACTGTCCTTGACTAGCAGCGCCACACCTCCCCCTCTTTTGCCCCCTTCTCTGAGCTTACTAAAACACCTAAACCCCGGAACCTGCAACAACCATTCCTGTCCCTGCTCTATCCATGTCTCTGAAATGGCCACAACATCGAAGTCCCAGGTACCAACCCATGCTGCCAGTTCCCCTACCTTATTTCGTAACTTCACGCACCTCGATGCGTACCCCCTCCCCAGAATTGCAGACATGGTCAATCAGATCGCCCAGTACCGCATATTCTCCACGGTGGACCTGAAGTCTGCTCCACCGCACGATTTTATCATTTTTTATTTTGCCCCTTTGCGAGTTGTCGAACATGAAGGCAACCGATCTTTGGTCAGTGATGAGGGTAAACCCCCTACCTGCGAGGTAGTGCCTCCAGTGCCGTACGGCTTCCACAATGGCTTGAGCTTCCTTTTCGACTGAGGAGTGTCGAAGTTCTGAAGCGGAGAGGGTTCGGGAGAAGAAGGCGACTGGTCTCCCTGCCTGATTCAGGATGTACGAAGCTCTCGGTGCTCCCGGAGTCGAAGAGGCACGGTGTCCTGTACCCGTTGATTTTAACGGACATCATCGAGCTCTGGAGGTGCTTTGGACGTGACTGGTCCAACGTGACTGCGTTGAGTTGCGGGTAGTCGGCAGCTCGATCAGCAGTGCTGGAGTGGCCCCATGATGACTGTCCGCTGAGGTCGTAGTCATCGAGGTGAACTTCGGTTGATGGCCAAGATGGCGGGTGATAAAGAAGATGGTGTCCAAGATGGCCACTGCATGGATCGCACGTGGTGGCTGCGAGGAAGATGGCGTCCAAGATGGCGGCCCCCATGACTCGCACATGGCCGGCCGCGTGGGGGAGGATTGCCAAGATGGTGGCCCCCATGAGTCACACGTGTCGGGCGTAGGTGGAGTTGGCAGACACGCTGCAGCATTACGGGGTCTGCGGGCCTGCGAGTTTGGGGGGGCGAGTGCTCTGGACTGCGGGGGAGTTAGAAAGTTTCGATTTTGCCAGGCATACTCGGGCATAGCGTCCTTTGCGACCGCAGCTGCTGCAGGTCACGTTGCAAACCCCACATACACACCCAAGCCCCAAAGAACCATCATTGCAAGTGAAAGTCCCATCTCTTCCCTTGTCCAAATATATACAACGTTGGCTTATTTAGCACAAACACCAGTACGCAGTGAAAAAATACAGTGACATGAGACTACATCGGTACATGATCATTTCTCAGTTCAGCCACAGTTCTTCTGCCTTTGCAAACTCCTCCGCTGCTTCCGCTGTCCCAAAAGAAAAGTCCTTGGATTTGTATGTCACCCTCAACTTAGCTGGATATACTATGCCGCACTGCACCTTACTGATGTACAGTGCCTTCTTCACCCGGCTGAAGGCAGCCCGCCTACTCGCCAGCTCCACTGTAAGGTCCTGATATATGCGTATACCAGCTCCAGCCCACTGCACCACCCGCTTCTGCTTTGCCCAGCACAGCACCTTCTCCTTCACACTGTATCTACGAAAATACAGAGTCACTACTCTTGGCGGCTCACTCTCCTTTGGTATAGGCCTCCACGACTGATGAGCCCGATCCAGTTCATATCGGGAGGGATCCTCTCCCTCCCCCACTAGTTTCGTCAACATCGTGGCAAAATACTCGGTCGGTCTCGTTCCTTCCACTCCTTTGGGCAGACCCACAATCCTCAAATTCTGTCGCCTGGATCGGTTTTCCAATTCGTCCATTTTGGCTTGCAGACCCTTGTTGATCTCTATCACCTTCCGCATCTCCTTCCCCATTCACGTAAGTTGATCACTGTGCTGCAGTAATGCCTCTTCCACTTCCTTCAGCACCTCACCTTGCTCCCACACCTCCGCCACTGCGTTCAATACCGCCGCCCTCACCGGGGCAATCGCCTCCTCCACCAGCACTTTCAATACCGCCCCCATCTCCTTCCTCATTGCCTCCATGTGTTTTGTGAACTGCCTTTCGAGTTCCGCGGCCATCACCTTAGTCATTTCTTCAGCCGTGGGCAATGCGGCCTCCCCTGGTTCCCCAGCCTCCACTTTTCTGGCCGTCCCCGCGGTGACCTTTCCACTACCCGACAGACTTTCAGCCGTTTTTTTTCACGGCCGTTTTTTAACTTATTTTCGACATTTCCCTTCACTGTGCCTTTCCCCTGCTTTTGCTGCCTCCATTGCCCCTGGGATGGGGCGTTAAACCCCAAAAATGCCGTTCCCAAATGGGAGCCCTCCAATGTGCGGCTGCCTCCCGCCCGCCGTCACCGGAAGTTCACTAATTCAATTTTTGACATATAATGGAGCAGAATTTGTGAATGATAAATTTGGAGGCATGTGTGAGAATTTGAAGCTTTTATCAAGGGTGAAATTTTAGAAAGAATTCGGAGAGCTTTGCGATATCGCATAAAACCCTCTGAGGTAGATTTTATTTCTGGTGACCTGGTTTATTACCAAAGAGAGGAACGTAAGGAGTGGAAAGGTCTGGGGAAAGTTATAGGACACCAGGAGAAAACTGTGATTATCCAACATGGGAATCAAGCATTAAAAGCCCATTTCTCATGGCTCATCGAAAGGAATTTGACATTTTCCGATAAAAGCAAGGATCAGTATCAAATGTTCATATATTTTTTCAGGGTAGAGACAGAGGGACAAGACATAATAGATCAGAGGATAAATGAAGGTAGATAAAAGAGCGGCATGGTGGCACAGTGGTTAACACTGCTGCCTCACAGCTCCAGGGACCCAGGTTCAATTCCGGCCTTGGGTGACTGTCTGCATGGGTTTCCTCTGCACATCTCCACTGAACCTTCCCCTCCCCCTCACCTTGAACTTGTGCCACCTTGTAATTGTCATTTCTGCTCTGGGAAAAAGCCTCCAACTGTTCACCCTATCTGTACCCCCAATAATTTTATACACCTATCAGGTCACCCCTCAACCTCCATCTCTCTTTAGAGAACAATCCCAATTTATTCAATCTCTCCTCATGGCTGATAGCCTCCATACCAGGCAGCATCCTGGTAAACCTTTTCTGTACTCTTTCCAAAGCCTCCACGTCCTTCTGGTAGAGCGGTGACCAGAATTGGACACAGTATTCCAAATGCGACCTAACCAACGCTCTATATAATTGTAACTTAATTTTTGAGCCTTTATACTCGATACCCTGTCCGATGAAGGCAAGCATGCCATATCCTTTCTTCACCACCATACCGTGGGCAGCACGGTAGCATGGTGGTTAGCATAAATGCTTCACAGCTCCAGGGTCCCAGGTTCGAATCCCGGCTGGGTCGCTGTCTGTGTGGAGTCTGCACGTCCTCCCCGTGTGTGCGTGGGTTTGCTCCGGTTTCCTCCCACAGTCCAAAGATGTGCAGGTTAGGTGGATTGGCCATGCTAAATTGCCCGTAGTGTCCTAATAGTAAGGTTAAGGGGGGGAGTTGTTGGGTTACGGGTATAGGGTGGATACGTGGGTTTGAGTAGGGTGATCATTGCTCGGCACAACATCGAGGGCCGAAGGGCCTGTTCTGTGCTATACTGTTTTATGTTCTATTTCCACCTGTGCTGCCACTTTTAAGGATCTGTGGACCTGTACACCCAGGTCTCCCTGTGTGTCTATGCTCCTGATGGTTCTGCCATTTATTTTATAGCTCCCACCTGAATTGGATCTATCAAAATGCATCACCTCGCATTTGTCCGGGCTAAATTCCATTTGCCATTCCTCTGCCCAATTTTGAAGTCTATCTATATCCTGTTGTATTCTCTGATTCTAAGGAGAGATAGAGGCGGGGTATAAGGAGAGAGAGTGTGGTGGGGTATAAGAGAGAGAGTGGTGGGGTATAAGGAGAGAGAGAGTGGTGGGGTGTAAGGAGAGAGTGGTGGGGTATAAGGAGAAAGAGAGACAGGTAGGGTATAAGGAGAAAGAGAGAGAGGTGGTGTTTAAGGAGAGAGAGAGAAAGAGAGACAGGGTATAAGGAGAGAGAGAGAGAGAAGCCGGGGTTTAAGGAGAGAGTGAGGCTGTGTTTAATGAGAGAGAGAGAGAGAGAGAGAGAGAGAGGCTGGGTATAAGGAGAGAGAGAGAGGCAGATTTAAAGAGGGAGAGAGAGAGCTGGGGATTAAGGAGAGGGGCTGGGTTTAAGGAGAGGGCGAGAAAGGCTGGGGTCAAAGAGCTAAAGAGGCTGGGGTCAAGAAAATAGAGAGGGACTGCTGTCAAGGAGATACGTAGTAAGAAGTCTTACAACACCAGGTTAAAGTCCAACATGTTTGTTTCAAACACTAGCTTTCGAAGCACTGCTCCTTCCTCAGGTGAATCAGGAAGGAGCAGTGCTCCGAAACCTAGTGTTTGAAACAAACATGTTGGACTTTAATCTAGTGTTGTAAGACTTCTTATTGTGCACACCCCAGTCCAACGCCGGCATCTCCACATCATGTGAAGGAGATAGAGAGAAAGAGGCTGAGGTCAAGGCAAGGGAGAGGGACGCTGCGGTCAAAAGAGATGGGGAGGCTGGGGTCAAGGAGATAAAGAGAGAGAGGCTGGGGTCACAGATAGAGAGAGGAGAAGATCAAAGAAAGAGGTGCTGTGCTCAAGGGTAGACAGAGAGAAAGAGAACTAACGAGAGACAAAGGGAGAGAGAGACTCGTGTCGGGTTGAAAGATAGTCAGACAGGGAGACTGCCAGGGGGTTCAAAGGAGAGAGAAAGAGGGAGCGAGGTCTGGGGGAGGAGGGAGAGAGAGAGAGGGTGGAGAGGAAGCAAAGAGAATCTTTCTCCAAGTGTCTATGGAATGGGAGGGAAGCTCGCCTGTGAATATATTAAAGTTCTTGCTGTTGGTACAAGTTCTTCCTGTTAATCAATTTCTATGGCTACATTTTTAATATTAAGTTATGTTGAAATTGCACCCTCCTCCCCTCTCTCCTTTGCCTTTTCCTTCCCCCAGCCCCCCTCCTCCTAAGAAAGCTGTAATTACTCTGTGACAGCAATTTCCTCTCTTACTGTTACCAGTAGGTGACGGGAGATAAGGAGCAGGAATCCCCTTCCCTATTATTGTAAGGGCACTGAGGTCAACTATGCCTTCTAATGCCATCCTGTCTGGCATTGGCTCACTAGTACAGATCAAAATAGGATCCAGCTGGTCAGTTTGGTTCAGGGTCAGTACATATGTCCAATATATGTTGGGAACATTTTATTGTTTAAATATTGTTATGCATGCGAGGTTGATAGGATGATTATATTTTGGGACTGTCTCTTTAATTAAAGGTAAAATGGAGGAATGAATAGGGTCACATGACCTGCTTGGAATTCTGCTGACCACAGGCCTTGGTTACCATGTGGACAGGGTGGCACGGGTTGAGGGTTGCTTGGAGCACAGTGGTTTGCACTGTTGTGTCACAGCGCCAGGATCCCAGGTTCGATTCCTGGCTTCAGTCTGTGCGGAGTCTGCATGTTCTCCCTGTGTCTGCATGGGTTTCCTCCGGGTGCTCCGGTTTCCTCCCTCAAGATGTGCTGTTAGGTCATTTGGACATTCTGAATTCTCCCTCTATGTATCTGAACAGGTGCCGGAATGTGGCGACTAGGAACTTTTCACAGTAACTTCATTGCAGTGTTAATGTAAGGCTACTTGTGACAATAAAGATTTTTATTATTGTTATTATTAAGATTCACAAATGTTCTGCTGAAAATACTGAATGCTGAAAAAAAGGCAGGAGCAGTTGGGCTCATTGTGGACAAACTTATAGTCCCCAAGATTTTAGACAGAAAAAGAGAAAGGGAGAGCAAAGTCTCAACGGCCAAATTCCAGTGTGGTCAGAAGCATGGTGAAGACTGATTTCTCAGTGAGCTACCAGGCAGAATGTAGGAGCAAGGATGATTTCTGCTCAAAGAGATGCATCCGGTGGCAACCTAAAGACTCAGTACGATTTGCCCTAGTGAAGCCAGGAACAGAAATCGTGAGGGTGGGCCAGGGTGGTAGTCAGTTTGGAAATTCTCTAAAAACTGATGGAAATGCTTTTTGATGGTCACTGGACATTATGGCTCAGGGAGATGTGAACTCATTAGAAACTGGCAGTATCTGTGGACTGCAATCCTGTGGAGAGTGTGCTGTATGTGGCATTTGGTTATCAATCAAAATACAATATAAATAAGAGTTGACCCTTCTGTAGATCAATATTAGTTGCTTAAGTAATGTTTGTTCAATGTTGCTTTTCGTTGGTTTGTTACAGTAAAAGCCTTTAAAATTTGCAATCTTGTTCTGCAGTTCCTTTAAGTTGGTCACTGGGAATTCAAATATCTTTCAAAAATGAATAGTCTCTACGGGAATTGTAATAATACAGGAAATTACTTTGTGTTTTGAATAATTAAATTTTGAATTACTCAGAATTTCCAGATGAACAAAGATATTATACCAGTTCCAGGGACATGGACTGGCTGTTGAAAGTAAAGCTCCATCAGATGAGATACTACAGAACATGGATGGGATTCTCCATTGGTTTATTTAGGGGCAGCAGGGTAGCATGGTGGTTAGCATAAATGCTTCACAGCTCCAGGGTCCCAGGTTCGATTCCTGGCTGGGTCACTGTCTGTGTGGAGTCTGCACGTCCTCCCCCTGTGTGCGTGGGTTTCCTCCGGGTGCTCCGGTTTCCTCCTACAGTCCAAAGATGAGCGGGTTAGGTGGATTAGCCATGCTAAATTGCCCGTAGTGTCCTAATAAAAGTAAGGTTAAGGGGGGGGTTGTTGGCTTACGGGTATAGTGTGGATACGTGCGTTTGAGTGGGGTGATCATGGCTCGGCACAACATTGAGGGCCGAAGGGCCTGTTCTGTGCTGTACTGTTCTATGTTCTATGTTCTATTGGCTGATGCTGGAATTGGGAAACGCGATTGAGTGGAGAATATGTTTTGACACTGAAATTGTGGCGGGCTCCGGTTTCATGCCAAATTGCAATTCTCCTGCTCCTCGACAGCGGTGTCAATGCTTTACAAACATTCGCAGTCCTGACCCGGTATTCACTGGAGCCTCTGCAATTCTCCGTCTCCACTGGGACGAATTCCCGACGGCGAGGTTGACTAGTGCTTTTAAAAAATCGTGAAACACGCACTGTGGCTGGTGATAGGAAAGAGGGGGTATTGAAGTGTCCAACGTTGTCAAAGTTTTCTGACAGTGTGTCGCTGGCCGGGGGGGAGCCTTCTGTCAGGGGGAGTAGTGGGGGGTGGACAGGAGGTGGCCTGTGGGGTCAGGGTTGATGGTTACGGAACGCATTTGCCGTGGTCTGCAAGGCAGCCATGCAGCTGCGCACGACACTGACATCCCACTGTGAACTTCGGGCCACAGGTTACATGGGTCTCCCCAGAAGGCACACCCCTAGCAAACGACCCACCAGCAGGATGGGTGTGCTCCAGCGCAACCAGTGCCATAGAACATAGAACAGTACAGCCCAGAACAGGCCCTTCGGCCCTCGATGTTGTGCCGAGCAATGATCACCCTACTCAAACCCACGTATCCACCCTATACCCGTAACCCAACAACCCCCACCCACTCTTAACCTTACTTTTTAGGACACTACGGGCAATTTAGCATGGCCAATCCACCTAACCCGCACATCTTTGGACTGTGGGAGGAAACCGGAGCACCTGGAGGAAACCCACGCACACACGGGGAGGATGTGCAGACTCCGCACAGACAGTGACCCAGCCGGGAATCGAACCTGGGACCCTGGAGCTGTGAAGCATTTATGCTAACCACCATGCTACCGTGCTGCCCCCATCTTGTTGGTTGAGATGGTGTGTGTAGGGAGTGCAGTTTGTCAGCCTCCCGAGTGTCACTCATGGTCCCGGTGAATCCGGTACTGTTTCTCATTTGAATCGATTGTGTTTCACATGGCGTCGGTGCTAGCCCCTCAACAGTCGCTGAATTGGTCCAGGTGCAGTGCCAGATTTGATGTTGTGGAACTCCATGAATCCTGCACCGGCGTCAATACTTTTCAGGAAAGGAGAATCCGGCCTTATGTTCCTGTTGGGACTGGGGAGGGGGCAGGGCAGCTGTGTGTGCAGTGTCCAGCACTTTGTCATTGTGTTCTAAACTGTTGCAGTCATCTTTCTGACGTGAGCTTACTTTGGCTGGCTGTGGATCTTACAACACTGTTCTGATTGATTTATCGCACACTGTCTAACATGATCTCTCCTGCAAAGGCAAAACCTGATTTTTCACCATCACGAATGATACACAGTCCAGGCACCTCGGGGTGGGCGTAGTCGGGAGTTACCCCGGTACTGACCTTGGCAGTAGGGCTGTGCCCGAGGGTGGTTACACAGCACGGGAACACTCGCATCCTGTTATGAAGCTTTGGAGGCCAGCCTTTTCCAATCAAACAGCAGCGGTATATACAGGAAACACAGCACTGACTGTCCTGTCCAGCCTAGCCTCCCATCGTCACACAGACTCTAACAATTCACTATGTCTGTCGGTGTGCCTCTGTCTGCCTGCAGAGCTCTATGTGCCTCTCAGTGTATCTGTGTTCATGTGTGTCCATATGCACTGACTGTGGGAGTGCCCGTTAGCAGGTCTCTGTCACTGAATCTGTCTGCACATCTTTGTGAGTGTCTCTGTCTGCATGTGTGTTTCTCTGCAAGTGTGTGTCTGTGTGTGTCTCTATGTATGTGCATGTTTTCTGTGTCTCTGCCTATGTGTGTGGCTTTCTGCTTGTGTCTGTGAGTGTCTGAGTGTATCAGTGTGTCTCTGTGTTTGTGTGTCTGTGTGTGTCTCTGTTTGTGTCTCTGTGTCTGTGTTTTGAGTGTCTGTGTCTGTGTGTCTCTAAATTTGTGTGTCTCTGTACCTGTGTTACTGAGTGTATGTGTGTGCCCTTCTGTGTCTGTGTGTCTCTCTGTGTACATGTGTGAATATTCCCAAAGTTGCAGACTGAGTTCTCACACTGACTCGGGGTTCTCCCAGTGTGAATTACACCTGGTTTGTTTTGTGACCCAGTTGCACTGAATTCATAGTGGAGTTGAGGACAGGGATCAGTGGTCAGAGGCTGGCATGAGATTTGGAGATTGTTGCAGGATGGGGGGTAGTTTCAGATTGAGGAATTCCCCGGGTGGGCACTTACTCAGCCAGAGGCTGTGGGCGGATGTTTTGTTGAAGATGCCAGGAGCTGGCTGACCTTGGGTTCTGAGCGCTGTGACTTTAAGGGGAGGTCCGGACAGGACAGGAGCCGGAGCTTTAACACAAGAGCTTCCTCTGCAGGAGCCGAAGGGAAGTGTCCGATCCGGCAGACCCAGCCCAGTAGCCGGGAGAGGACAGGACACGGTGCCGCTCCGGGAGCAGAGAACGGGCAGGAGTGGGAGAGCTTCAGGATGGAGCCGGGTGAGTGCGGAAGAGACAGAGACCCAGTAAAAGAGACAGAGACATGGGGGCAGTGGCAGAGATAGAACCAGGGGCAGAGGAGAGTGCTCAGCACTTTACACTGCGTTCTTATTCTGGGGATGGCAAAGAGCTTCTCATTCTCTCTGACAAACTCCTCCTGTACACCCCCCCTCAAACCCTCACCTCCCTCAAACCCTCACCTCCCTCAAACCCACACCTCCCTCAAACCCTCACCGCCCTCAAACCCTCACCTCCCACAAACCCACACCTCCCTCAACCCTCACCTCCCTCAAACCCACACCTCCCTCAAACCTAGACCTCCCTCAAACCCTCACCTCCCTCAAACCCTCACCTCCCTCAAACCCACATCTCCCTCAAACCCTCACCTCCCTCAAACCCACACCTCCCTCAAACCCACACCTCCCTCAACACCTCACCATCCCTCAAACCCTCACCTCCCTCAAACCCACACCTCCCTCAAACCCACACCTCCCTCAACACCTCACCATCCCTCAAACTCTCACCTCCCTCAAACCCACACCTCCCTCAAACACTCACCTCCCTCAAACCCTCACCTCCCTCAAACCCTCACCTCCCTCAAACCCACACCTCCCTCAAACCCTCAGCTCCCTCAACACCTCACCTCCCTCAAACCTTCACCTCCCTCAAACCCTCACCTCCCTCAAACCCACACCTCCCTCAAACCCACACCTCCCTCAAACGCACACCTCCCTCAAACCCTCAGCTCCCTCAACACCTCACCATCCCTCAAACCCACACCTCCCTCAAACCCTCACCTCCCTCAAACCCGCACCTCCCTCAAACTCTCACCTCCCTCAACACCTCACTTCCCTCAAACCCTCACCTCCCTCAACACCTCACCTCCCTCAAACCCTCACCTCCCTCAAACCCTCACCTCCCTCAAACCCTCACCTCCGTCAAACCCTCACCTCCCTCAAACCCACACCTCCCTCAAACCCACACCTCCCTCAAACCCAGACCTCCCTCAAACCCAGACCTCCCTCAAACCCTCATCTCCCTCAAACCCTCACCTCCGTCAAACCCTCACCTCCGTCAAACCCTCACCTCCGTCAAACCCTCACCTCCGTCAAACCCACACCTCCCTCAAACCCACACCTCCCTCAAACCCTCACCTCCCTCAAACCCTCACCTCCCTCAAACCCTCACCTCCCTCAACACCTTACCTCTCTCAAACCCACACCTCCCTCAACACCTCACCTCCCTCAAACCTACACCTCCCTCAAACCCTCACCTCCCTCAAACCCTCACCTCCCTCAAACCCTCACCTCCCTCAAACCCTCACCTCCCTCAACACCTCACCTCCCTCAAACCCACACCTCCCTCAACACCTCACCTCCCTCAAACCCTCACCTCCTTCAAACCCACACCTCCCTCAACACCTCACCTCCCTCAAACCCTCACCTCCCTCAACACCTCACCTCCCTCAAACCCTCACCTCCCTCAAACCCTCACCTCCCTCAAACCCACCTCCCTCAAACCCTCACCTCCTTCAAACCCACACCTCCCTCAACACCTCACCTCCTTCAAACCCTCACCTCCCTCAACACCTCACCTCCCTCAAACCCTCACCTCCCTCAAACCCTCACCTCCCTCAAACCCTCACCTCCCTCAAACCCTCACCTCCCTCAAACCCTCACCTCTCTCAAACTCTCACCTCCCTCAACGCCTCACCTCCCTCAAACCCACACCTCTCTGAAACCCACACCTCCCTCAAACCCTCACCTCCTTCAAACCCTCGCTGGGTCTGCGAGGACTGCGCTTACCATAGCAGTGAGAGAGACAGGCTACCAACACTTGTAGGAGTACAACTCTATTTTATTTAACTATGAGCTGTTAAACATACTTGCACTGTGGGTTGATACTATGTTAAGTTGACTGGAGACCTGAGGCTAACCTGACCAGGCTATACTGCTAGTTCATGTTGCTGATCACGGGCTCTGGCTGTCTCAGAGGCTGCATCCCAAGAGAGCAGGAAAACTAGTGCCCTCTGGCTTTCTAGTGGCCGTGTCCTGTCTGGTGATTGGCTGCTGTGTTCTGTGTGTTGATTGGTCATTCAGTGTCTGTCTATGCACCATCATATACTTGTGTGTATATTATGACATCACCCCCTTATTGAAAAAGAATATGTGTACGTGGCAATAAATAGTGTGGTATGTGATTGTGCCTGACTATTTAGAGAGTATGTGAGCATATTTACATGACCATGATCCTGGCTATATACAAAAATCCTAACATATTTACATGGGAAGGTGTCTAGTGCAGATAGAGTGTATGTAACAAAACATGGGATATAAATAACAGTATGTATAAATGAACGAACGAAGAACCAGGGTAATGAAACAATCAGTTCATGAATTCAGGCAGTTCATAAATTCAGTCTCCGTGGTGGGCGACAAATTCTGGTTAACTCATTCTTCAGTGGCGGGCAAGTTAGATGCGCAGAACTCAACATTGGCATCAATTTGGCACACGAAGCCCGACTGCTTGCATGGCGTAGTGACGGAACGGGAGAGTGCATCAGCGACGATGAGCTCCTAGCCCGGGGTGTAGACCAGTTCGAAGTCATACCGCTTGAGTTTAAGGAGGATGCGTTGCAGGCGTGGCCTCATATCGTTGAGGTCCTTCTGTATAATGTTGACCAGTGGCCTGTGGTCCGTTTCGTCCGTAAATTTGGGGAGTCCATATACGTAGTCATGGAATTTGACAATTCCCGTGAGGAGGCCCAGGCACTTTTTTTTGATTTGAGCATAGCGTTGCTCGGTGGGCGTCATTGCACACGATGCGTATGCGACTGGAGCCCATGAGGAGGAGGAGTCGCATTGGAGGAGCACTGCTCCAATGCCAGACTGGCTCACATCAGTGGAGATCTTCGTCTCCTTGGTAGGGTTGAAAAATGCCAATACCGGGGCATTGGTGAGTTTCGCCCTGAATTCACGCCACTCTTGCTTGTGAGCGAGGAGCCGTTGGAAGCCGGTGGTTTTCTTCGCTAGATTGCAGAGAGCTGTGGTGTGAGATGCGACGTTGGGGATGAACCTCCCCAGGAAGTTGACCATTCCCAGGAATGAAAATGAAAAAAAATGAAATGAAAATCACTTATTGTCACGAGTAGGCTTCAATTAAGTTACTGTGAAAAGCCCCTAGTCGCCACATTCCGGCACCTGTCCAGGGAGGCTGGTACGGGAATCGAACCGTGCTGCTGGCCTGCCTGGTCTGCTTTAAAAGCCAGTGATTTAGCCCAGTGAGCTAAATCAGCCCCTGGTGTCCTCCGGTGTCTTCATGGCATTGATTGCCGACACCTTGTCTGCATCCGGCTACATACCAAACTGTGATATGTGGTTGCCGAGGAATTTTATTTCTGTTTGACCAAACGAGCATTTGGCTCTGTTGAGGCGGAGGCAATGCTCGTGGATTCTCCGGAAGACGCATTGGAGGTGATCGATGTGTTCCTGCGGGGTGGTGGACTAGACAATGATGTAGTCTACGTATACCCGCACCCCCTCGATGCCCTCTATCATTTGCTCCATTATTCAGTGGAACACCTCCGAGGCTGAGATGATGCCAAACTGCATCCAGATGTAACAATACCGGCCAAATGGGGTGTTAAAGGTGCAGAGCCTCCGACTGGATGTGTCAAGTTGTATCTGCCAGAACCCCTTGGAGGCGTCCAAATTGGTGAAAAATTTGGCGCGAGCCGTCTCGCAGGTGAGTTCTTCGCGCTTTGGGATAGGGTAGTGTTCCCTCATGATGTTACGGTTCAGATCTTTGAGGTCGATGCAAATGCGAAGTTCTCCTGATGGTTTCTTAACACACACCATGGAGTTGACCCAGTCGGTGGGTTCCGTTACCTTAGAGATGATGCCCTGGTCCTGGAGGTCCTGCAGCTGCTGCTTGAGGCAGTCTTAAGGGGCGCCGGCACCCAGCGGGGTGCATGAACCACAGGCGTGGCATTTGGTTTTAAAATAATTTTGTACGTGTATGGGAATGTGCCCATGCCCTCGAAGACGCTGTGGTATCGAGTAATGATGTTCTTCAGTTGTGTCTGAAAGTCGGTGTCTGGCGATGCTTGTGCCTTAGCGGGAGACATGGAGTGAACCATTTGGACGAGGTTTAGGATCTTGCACGCCTGAGCACCGAGCAGGGAAGCTTTGGTGGACCCTACAATCTCGAAGGGCAGGGTGGCCTTTAAGGAACGGTGCAACACCACAAGCCGGCATGAGCCACTGGCAGCAATGGCATTGCCATTGTAGTCGAGAAGCTGGCATGCGGATGGAAGGATGGTCGGCTTGATGCGGATGGTATCCAGGTCAGACTGCGAAATGAGGTTGGCTGAAGCGCCGGTGTCCAGCCTGAATCGGATGCGAGATTTGTTGACCGTAAGGGTGGCACACCACTCATCGTCCGGATCAATGCTCATCACTGGGAAGGGCTTGGTCTTTTTCTTTTGAAGCATCATATGCTTGGTGATGATGCCCACCCGGAATGGGGATTTGAGATCCTCGGTGTCAGGGTCTGTAACCATGTCGGAGTCGGAATCTGTGACCGGTTGTTGTACGGTCCGGATGTTCCTGCTGCTGGGAGCGACAGGAGGCAGGAATTTGAGCAGACCTGCACAGGGCTGCGTAGTGGCCAAATGTGCCACACTGAAGACAGCGTCGAGATTTCGTGGGACATTGCCGCTTTAAGTGGGAGGAGCCACAATTGTAGCTCGTCTTGACGTCAGAACGCTCAGTGCGCCACCGCGCCTGCGCGGTGCGGTCATATGTTGTGTGCGCCTGCGCAGTTTGGTCTTCGGCCTCGCCGTCCCCACGATCGTTGTGCGCATGCACGGGAGCCCGGGAAAAGCGCGCAAAATGGCTGCCTTCATCCAGGCTCAGGCCCTGGATCTGCTTTACCAAACTGCACCCGCTCCGCATCGTGGGGGCCTTGCCGCTCCGTCTCTGCCAATTGAATGTGCGAATATCGGTTAGTGGCGTGCTCATGCAGAACGCAGGTCTCGATAGCTATAACGAGGGTGAGCTGTTTCACTTTAAGGAGCTGCTGGCGTAGGGGGTCCGAGTGCACTCCGAAAACGATCTGGTCATGGATCATTGAGTCGGAGGTGGAGCCGTAATTGCAGGATTGCGCGAGGATGCGAAGATGCGTTACGAAAGATTGAAAAGGTTCATCGTTACCCTGCAGACCCTGTTGAAAGACGTAGCGTTCAAAACTTTTGTTGACTTCGACGTCACAGTGGCTGTCGAATTTGAGCAGGACTGTTTTGAACTTGGACTTGTCCTCACCTTCAGCGAATGTGAGGGAATTGAAAATGTGGATGGCGTGATCCCCGGCCGTGGAGAGAAAAAGAGCAATTTTTCTGGCATCTGAGGCGGCTTCAAGGTCGGTGGCTTTGAGGTACAGCTGAAACTTATGCTTAAATATCTTTTAGTTGGCACCGAGGTTGCCGGTGTGCGGAGTGGCGGGGGAGGGCGGACGCTGTCCATACTACCAGATGGCTGATCGCTGGTCAAAGGCAGACTATCTCAGGGTAGGTCCATCAAACTCTAACATCACGCACTGGTACCATGACGTGTTGGGCATGCTGGGTCTACCATAGCAGTGAGAGAGACAGGCTTCCAACACTTGCAGAAGTACAACTCTATTTTATTTAACTATGAGCTGTTAAACATACTTGCACTGTGAGTCGACACTATGCTGAGTTGACTGGAGACCTGAGGCTAACCTGACCAGACTATACTGCTAGCGCATTGTAGATGTTTGTGTTGCTGATCACGGGCTCTGGCTGTCTCAGAGGCTGCATCCCAAGAGAGCAGGAAAACTAATGCCCTCTGGCTTTATAGTGGCCGTGTCCTGTCTGGTGATTGGCTGCTGTGTTCTGTGTGTTGATTGGTCATTCAGTCTGTTAGTCAGTGTCTGTCTATGCACCATTTTATACTTGTGTGTATATTATGAGTCACCTCCCTCAAACCCTCACCTCCCACAACAGCTCACCTCCCTCAACACCTCACCTCCCTCAACACCTCACCATCCCTCAAACCTGCCCCCAAAACCTCACCCCCTCAAATCCTCACTACCCTCAACCCCCTCGCGCCCCCCTCAAACCCTCACCCCCTCAAACCCTCACCCACCAAACCCTCCCCAACCCTCAAACCCTCACCCCCCACAAAACCCTCAACCCCACAAAACCCTCAACCCCCACAAAACCCTCACCTCCCTCAAACCCTCCCCAACCCTCAAACCCTCACCTCCCTCAAACTCTCACCTCCTCCAAACCCACACCTCCCTCAAACCCTAACTTCCCTTAAACCCTAACTTCCCTTAAACCCTAACTTCCCTCAAACCCTCACCTCCCTCAAACCCTCACCTCCCTAATACCCTCACCTCCCTAATACCCTCACCTCCCTCAAACCCTCACCTCCCTCAAACCCTCACCTGCCTCAAACCCTCACCTCCCTCAAACCCACACCTCCCTCAAACCCTCACCTCCCTCAAACCCTCACCTCCCTCAAACCCTCACCTCCTTCAAACCCTCACCTCCCTCAAACACTCACCTCCCTCATACCCTGTCCACCCTCAAACCCTCACCTCCCTCAAACCCTCACCTCCTTCAAACCCTCACCTCCCTCAAACCCTCACCTCCCTCATACCATCACCTCCCTCAAACCCTCACCTCCCTCAAACCCACACCTCCCTCAAACCCACACCTCCCTCAAACCCTCACCTCTCTCAAACCCACACCTCCCTCAAACCCTCACCTCCCTCAAACACACACCTCCCTCAAACCCACACCTCCCTCAAACCCACACCTCCCTCAAACCCTCACCTCCCTCACCTCCCTCAAACCCACACCTCCCTCAAACCTTCACCATCCCTCAAACCCTCAACTCCCTCAAACACTCACCTCCCTCAAACCCTTTCCACCCCCCGAACCCTCACCTCCCTCACACCCTCACCTGCCCTCAAACCCTCACCTACCTCAAACCCTCACCTACCTCAAACCCTCAACTGCTCCCAAACCCTCACCTGCCCCCCTAACGCTCACCACCTCTCAAACTCTCACTTCCCGCAAACCTTCATCGCTCCCTCCCCAAAACCCATCACTCCTGGTCCCACAGCCCACTGGCACGCTCCCCCTGCCATGGGGCAGCAGGGTAGCATGGTGGTTAGCATAAATGCTTCACAGCTCCAGGGTCCCAGGTTCGATTCCCGGCTGGGTCACTGTCTGTGTGGAGTCTGCACGTCCTCCCCCTGTGTGCGTGGGTTTCCTCCGGGTGCTCCGGTTTCCTCCCACAGTCCAAAGATGTGCGGGTTAGGTGGATTGGCCATGCTAAATTGCCCGTAGTGTCCTAAAAAGTAAGGTTAGGGGGGGGGGGGGGGGCTGTTGGGATACGGGTATAGGGTGGATATGTGGGTTTGAGTAGGTTGATCATGGCTCGGCACAACATTGAGGGCCGAAGGGTCTGTTCTGTGCTGTACTGTTCTATGTTCTATGCTCCTCCTGCCCACTGGCCGCTCCCCCTGCCAAGTGGCACGCTCCCCCTGCCAACTGGCACGCTCCCCCTGCCCACTGGCACGCTCCCCCTGCCCACTGGCACGCTCCCCCTACCACTGGCACGCTCCCCCTGCCCACTGGCCGCTCCCCCTACCCACTGGCACGCTCCCCCTGCCCCGCTCCCCCTGCCAACTGGCACGCTCCCCCTGCCCACTGGCCGCTCCCCTACCGACTGGCCGCTCCCCCTGCCCACTGGCCGCTCCGCCTGCCCACTGGCCTCTTCGCCTGCCCACTGGCCGCTCCCCCTGCACACTGGCCGCTCCCCCTCCCCACTGGCACGCTCCCCCTGCACACTGGCGTGCTCCCCCTGCCCACTGGCGCGCTCCCCTGCCAACTGGCCGCTCCCCTTGCCCCGCTCCCCCTGCCCTGCTCCCCCTGCCCACTGGCGTGCTGCCCCTCCCCACTGGCACACTGCCCCTGCCCACTGGCGGCTCACCCTCCCCACTGTCGCGCTCCCCCTGCCCACTGGCATGCTCCCCCTGCCCCGCTCCCCCTGCCCACTGGCACGCTCCCCCTGCCCACTGGCTGCTCCCCCTGCCCCGCTCCCCCTGCCCACTGGCCGCTCCCCCTGCCCACTGGCCGCTCCCCCTGCCCACTGGCCGCTCCCCCTGCCCCGCTCCCCCTGCCCACTGGCACGCTCCCCCTACCCACTGGCACGCTTCCCCTGCCCCACTCCCCCTGCCCACTGTCTCGCTTCCTCTGCCCACTGGCGTGCTCCCCCTGCCCCGCTCCCCCTGCCCACTGGCACGCTCCCCTGCCCCACTCCCCCTGCCCACTGGCCGCTCCCCCTGCCCACTGGCTGCTCCCCCTGCCCCGCTCCCCCTGCCCACTGGCACGCTGCCCCT
Source organism: Scyliorhinus canicula (assembly GCF_902713615.1). Classification (NCBI taxonomy): domain Eukaryota; kingdom Metazoa; phylum Chordata; class Chondrichthyes; order Carcharhiniformes; family Scyliorhinidae; genus Scyliorhinus; species Scyliorhinus canicula. The sequence goes on from NC_052156.1 coordinate 95,444,124, forward strand.
GCCCACTGGCCGCTCCCCCTGCACACTGGCACGCTCCCCCTGCCCCGCTCCCCCTGCCCACTGGCACGCTCCCCCTCCCCACTGGCCTCTCACCCTCCCCACTGTCGCGCTCCCCCTGCCCACTGCCACGCTCCCCCTGCCCACTGGGCGCTCCCCCTGCCCACTGTCGCGCTCCCCCTGCCCACTGGCGTGCTCCCCCTGCCCACTGGCGTGCTCCCCCTCCCCACTGGCACACTCTCCCTGAAAGGTGGTAGTGAGCTGCCGTTTTGAACCTCTGCAGTGCAATGTTAGAAAGTGTTTAAGCCGGGAACAAGAAAATAGGAAACATTGAGTAAATGATTGGAACAGGAGGACGGGTTAGACAGTGTGTTCATTACACAAACACAAAGAATGAAATACAATTGTAAATTCAACTTGATGAATTGTAAAACATGCAAGTCATTACAGAGACATAGGGCGTGATTCTCCGGCCTCACTATGCTCCTTGAAGGAGGTGAGGATTCTTGCGCCTGCCATCCCACCGCCCATCTGGGCCCTCATCCCAGCGATTGTGGGATAGCTTTTCCGGAGGAGACACAACAAGGGTATCGTTAGCCACATGCGTGGTTCACAGTGGTAGCAATGGGGTTGTGAAAGTAGGTTTGGGAGTGTTGAAGGGAGAGGGGTTGAAGGGAGGGCTGGGGCCGCATGGAGAGTTGGGGGGGGGGGGGTGTGTGGTGTGCTTGCATGGGGTGGAAAGGTCTCAGGTGGTGGTGGGGAGGGGGGGGTGGCATTGGTGTCTACTCACTCGTGCTACCCTGTGTAGGCCGTTTCCGGCACTGGAAGTCAGTCCTCCTGGTCATACTCCAGAGTTTACAGCCACCACCACCTTGTCCCCACTGGCTACTCTGTGGCTGATCGTGTAGGATTCTCAGGGGATTAGGACATCTCTCCTGGCCTCCACTGTGTTCAGGAACCTCCCCAGGTCAGCACCCCCCGAATCTTGGGGCTGGTCTTCTCGGCACCATTGTTGTGAACTGGCTGGGGTTGGCTGAGCAAGTGCTGCTTGATCTTGTTAGTGAGGGGCTGGCGAGTGCGGTACCAGGGAATCGGCTGGTGAGCCTTCATTTGTGGCGAAAAGACGTGGGACCATTAAGTGAACCAATTAATGTTGACTAGCATTGCCGTCCTCACTGGGCTGAGTGCCAGGAAGCACCCGGCAGTTCCCACTCGCTTAGGCACCTTTCTGGAGAATTGCGCCCATAGTTGTAAGATGGTCAGGTATGCGGACCTTCATTGTGGGAGGTTTTGAGTACAGGAGCAGGGATGTGTTGCTGCAATTATACAGGGCCTTGGTGAGGCCACACATGGAATATTGTGTGCAGTTTTGGTCTCCTTTCTGAGGAAGGATGTTCTTGTTCTCGAGGGAATGCAGCGGAGGTTTACCAGACTGATTCCAGAGATGGTGGGACTGTCATATGAGGAGAGATTGACGAGGTTGGGATTGTTCTCGCTGGAGTTCAGAAGAATGAGGGGGAATCTCATAGAAACTTCTAAAATTCTAACAGGGCTACACAGGGTAGATGCAGGGAAGATGTTACCAATGATGGGTGTGTCCTGGACCAGGGCTCACAGTCTGAGGATTCAGGGTAAACCACTTCGGACAGAGATGAGGAGATATTTCTTCACTCAAAGAGTAGTGAGCCTGTGGAATTCATTACCACAGGAAGTAGTTGATGCTAAAACATTGAATATATTCAAGAGGCGGCTGGATATAGCACTTGGGGTGAATGGGATCAAAGGCTATGGAGAGAAAGCAGAATTAGGCTATTGAGTTGGATGATCAGCCATGATCATGATAAATGGCGGACTGGGCTAGAAGGGCCAAAAGGCCTCCTCCTGCTCCTAACTTCTATGTATCTAAGTAGGTCTGGGAACTAAATATATCAGGTTATAAGGTCCCCCGTCACAGCCGTGAAGTGACAGAATGCATAAAATGTAAAGGTTACAGAGAAAAGTAGCAAAGGGAGAGTGGTGTTGGTGAACATTTTAACTTTACATAGATTGAGATGAGCAAACTAGCACTTGAACGGCAATGAATGTTTTGAGTGTTTGTTCGTGATTGTTTTCTGCAGTAGCAAGTCTTCAAATGAGCAAGAAAGCTTGCCATTTTAGATTTAATAATGAATAATAGTCCATATTTACTTGATCTAATGGCGAATGTTACATATACGGAATAACAATCAGAATATAATTGAATTCAACATAATGTTTGAAAGGGAGAAAGACAAACAGCTCATAGGCTTCTGCATTTAGATAATGCTGGCTTCATAGGGACAAGAAAAACTCTCCACAGTAAACTGGACAGAGCTGTTAATGGATAAAATAGTAGAACATAGAATTTACAGTGCAGAAGGAGGCTATTCTCCCCCATCGAGTCTGCACCTGCTCTTGGAAAAAGCACCCTACATAGGCCCACGCCACCACCCTATCCCCATAACCCAGTAACCCCACCTCACCTTTTTTTTGGACACTAAGGAGAATTTATCATGGCCAATCCACCTAACCTGCACATCTTTGGACTATGGGAGGAAACCGGAGCACCCGGTGGAAACCCACGCAGACACAAGGAGAATGTGCAGACTCCGCACAGACCGTGACCCAAGCCGGGAATCGAACCTGGGACCCTGGAGCTATGAAGCAACTTTGCTAACCATTATGCTACCGTGCTGCCCCACTGAGCTACCTGTAACGAGAATGTCACTTTGAAAAATGTCTGTCTGCTCATGTTACTGCAGTGATGTCAGAGTGGGTGGAGCTGAGCTCTGTCTCTGCTTTTTAGTTTCACTTTGAGAAAAGCTTGGGTGTGTCTGTTTTTTGGTTTTGTTTTTTCAGTGTTGGAGCTGAAGCCAGACAAAACAGGTGTACTGTTGATCTCTCTGCCATGAAAATACTATCTATTGATCATTTGGTGAATTCATAATTATAAATGTTTTCAGTAGTGAATGTAAACCTGATGTGCTTCTGTTAAAAGGTGCTTCTTTTGTGTTCTAGATGTTGATTGGGTAGTTATTAAGGATTACTTAGTGTTGTATTCTTAGGGGGTTGAATTTGAATTAATGGTTGCTAAGATGCTCACTGTATGTTTTAAAAAGGTTAACTTGAGTTCATATAATAAACATTGTTTTGCTTTAAAAAATACTTTTCCATTTCTGCTGTACCACACCTGGAGAGTGGGCCTTGTGCTCCCCATAACCACAATATATTAAACGTTGTGGGTCAGGTGAACTCCATGATACACTTTGGAGTTCTCTAAACCCTGGCCCATAACATACTGTGCTGCCCTGTAGAAATGTTGAAGATTAATGGTGTTGTGTTCCAGGAAGCCAGTTAGCAAAGGATAGAACTGGAGTGAATCTTTACACACCTTTATCAGCATTTATTTAGAGGTATACATTTAAAACATGCATCAATGAACTGAATGCAACAGCCACTATTTATTACAGGAGGTTTGGTGAATTCCCAGTTGGTGGCCATCACCTGCATATAATTAAACATAGTTAAAATACAATCAATTCCTTCTCTTTAAAAAAAAGTTTATATGAACAACCAAAATAACTTCCAGATTCGGTACAAGGCATTATATTGCTCTAATACATCTACAATTAATTTATATATGCATTTATCTGACAGTTGATGATTTGCATCTATCTATTTAACTTCCAAAATTTCTTTCCTCCAGTATTTGTTTCAAGTCAGCAAGGTCTACCTGTTACCTTATCTCACTTACACTTTTCGGAGCATGGGTATTATCTCACAATGAGCAAAATGCTACACACTATTGGCGTGCCCATTGTGCAGAATCACAATTAAAATGTTTGACAGATTGAATTACATATCCACCAACTTTCCACAAGTCTGTATTTCAGCAGCCAAAGTACTTTTAACGATCTTTATTAACTTGGTAGCTTCCCAAGCTGAAGGATATTTCCCATTTTTCACCAATAAAAAATGTGAAACAAGCTATATTGAAATATCCATCAGGCAGATTAGCATGTGAAACATCACTAAAACGTTTCATGTTCTTTGGATCAAGTAGATACTCATTTAACTAGTTGTAATTTTCTTAATGCTTTATTTACCTTTAAAGTATTCTGTATTTTAGGGTGTTTCATTGTGGCACTTAACTACGACACATCAAAAGTAACAACTGTCCTAGTCTGAGTACCCAATCAGTTCAACTGACCAATCGAACTTCATAATAGCTCTGCATGGGAGTAACATTCGCGAAATAGGATTGTTCATTTTGAGTTATTCCAGACCTATTTTGCTTGATATATAAACCAAGACCACAAGCTTGACTCCCAATTTCATTTCTCCTCTATCGTTTTAAAAGCACGCTTCTCAAATTCCACAATACCATCCCATAAGAAATCATTAACACACACCATGAAGATACCTGGAAGTTTTGCTTTACGATATCAATGAACCATGGCAGAATCTGCTTTTACTTGAACACAGCCTATTTTCAGCAAAATAGATCTCACCAAAAAAATACCATATCCTGGAAGTATCCTTCCGGCCAGAAGAAAGGTAATTTTGCTTCCATCGTTTTCCTTCTGTGCCTGCTACCTCATTAGCTCTAGTTTCAGAAACACTTCTCTCTGAAAGTATCACTTGCAGAAATATAGATTTTTATGTTGATTAATCTACACTCCCATGAATATGTGGCCAAAAGAACTAAAAGATTTTTAAGATTACTTTTCCAGCTGGGGGAAAGTCTATTCTAACAGCTGTATTGTTCAGTCAGCATTGCCTGAGCTTTATAAGTCCCACCTGAAAAAATTTTCAGTACAAATCCATCTCTATGTAACCTTATCTGATACATCAGAATAACCTTTCTCCAGCTATGTCATTCCCTTAGTTTAGTTTCTCTTACTGGTTTATCCACTTTATTTTATTTACAGTAACTGAAACTTTATGATCATCAGTTCTAGTTCTGTTCCATGGCCTTTCTTTCATTGTCTCATCTGAAAAACAAAAATTGCTCATTGTCACAAGTAGGCTTCAAATGAAGTTACTGTGACAAGCCCCTAGTCGCCACATTCACAGCCTGTTCGGGGAGGCTAGCACGGGAATTGCCTTGGTCTGCTTTCAAAGCCAGCGATTTAGCCCAGTGTGCTATACCAGCCCCTAATCTGTTCAAGCTACAGACTCTGCTTCCATTTTTATACCTGTAGGATATAAATATACATAGAACATAGGAGCAGGAGGAGGCCATTCGGCCCTTTGAGACTGCTCTGCCATTCATTATGATCATGGTTAATCATCAAGTTCAATATTCTGATCCCCATATCCCTTGTCCCTTTATGGTAGGAATCTTTCTCTCGATCTACTGGAGGTTCTTGTCTGGTATATGATTGTTTTTACTTCTTAAATTCACTATTGCGGCACAGTAGCACAGTGGTTAGCACTGTTGCTTCACAGCTCCAGGATCCCAGATTTGATTAGGTCACTGTCTGTGCGGAGTCTGCACGTTCTCCCTGTGTGTGCGTGGGTTTCCTCCGGGTGCTCCGGTTCCTCCCACAGTCCACAGATGTGCAGGTTAGGTGGATTGGCCATGATAAATTGCCCTTAGAACATAGAACATTACCGCAGTACATTAGTGTCCAAAAAGTTCAGGTGGGGTTATTACTGGGTTACGGGATAGGGTGGAGATGTGGGCAGAAGTAGGGTGCTCTTTCCAAGGGCTGGTGCAGACTTGATGGACTGAATGGCCTCCTTCTGCACTGTAAATTCTATGATTCTTACTTCCCTGCATCCCTCTCTCTGACTCATCTCTTTAGACTGCCACTTCTTGTTACCATGTTCCACTCCAGAAAAACAGAGTGGTGAAGAATAGAACTGGAGCCAATATTGTACACACTTTTTTCAACTTTTAGTGTGATTCAGAGCTAATTTATACCCCTCAGGGGTAAGGGGGAAGTCATAAAGACCTAGAGGTAAGAAACATTAAAGTACAGTAGCGTGTATTTATTGAGATACATTAACATAAGATAACTCAAGGTGTTTTACAGACCCCTCAGAGAAAGAAAATTGATACCAAGGGCAGCACAGTGGCACAGTGGTTAGCACTGTTGCTTCACAGAGCCAGGGATCCAGGTTCAATTCCAGCCTCGGGTAACTGTCTGTGTGGAGTTTTCACTTTCTCCCCATGTCTGCGTGTGTTTGCCCTGGGTGCCCCGGTTTCTGCCCACAGTCCTGGCATTGTGAGGCAGCAATTCTTGGCACTGTGAGACAGCAGTGCTAACCATTGTGCCAACCCTATCCATCACTTAACGTATCTATGTCCCTTTGCGGACTTCTTGTGAATTCACAACTCACTTTTCTACCTAACTTTGTATCATCAACAAATTTGGCTATGATCTCATCCCTTCATCAATTATTAGATAGATGGTAGATTTGAAAAAATTAGATAGATTGTAAGCAATTTGAGGATCCGACCCTGATCCCCGTGGCACCCCACTTGTTAGAGTTTTCCGACCTGGAAGTGACACATTTATCCCGACTCCCAGCTTGGTGTTGCAAAATACTTGGCATTCTGAGGAGAAGTGACACAAATAGAGTGGTTCAGTGGCTAATGGGTGACTTTATCCAAGTTATTACAGGGAATGAGCAGGGTAGATAGAAACTAGTCGGGGAGTCTCGGAAGAGGGAACAAAGTCTAACAATGAGAGGCAGTCAATGTAAAATACAGTGTTGAGAGCTGTGTTCAGTTAAATTTGAAGTGCAACTCAGGATCTTGCTTCCCATGAACAGCTGATTCAGATGATACAGTGGGTCACTGAATTGTGTTTGTTTCCGGTGTGTGGCAATGGCCTTGTGTGGGAGGGGAGGGAAACGGTGAGATCCTGAAATATACAATAGGAAACTACTCCCAGGACTGTGTTGGCAGCAGGACAATGTTCTGCACTGTATCACTCACTGAATATCCACAGCTCAAACTCTGCAGTATGGCTTCAATCATTCTTTCTTTACTGACATTCTATCCAGCTAAGTGAAATATGAAGGGTATATATATTTTTAATAATCTTTATTGTCACAAGTAGGCTTACATTAACACTGCAATGAAGTTACAGTGAAAAGACCCTAGTCGCCACACTCAGGCATCTGTTCGGGTACACAGAGGGAGAATTCAGAATGTCCAAATTACCTAAGAACCCGTCTTTCGGGACTTAGAACATAGAACATAGAACGATACAGCGCAGTACAGGCCCTTCGGCCCTCGATGTTGCACCGACATGGAAAAAAAAAACTAAAGGCCATCTAACCTACACTATGCCCTTATCATACATATGCTTATCCAATAAATTTTTAAATGCCCTCAATGTTGGCGAGTTCACTACTGTTGCAGGTAGGGCATTCCACGGCCTCACCACTCTTTGCGTAAAAAACCCACCTCTGACCTCTGTCCTATATCTATTACCCCTCAATTTAAGGCTATGTCCCCTCGTGCTAGCCACCTCCATCCGCGGGAGAAGGCTCTCGCTGTCCACCCTATCTAACCCTCTGATCATTTTGTATGCCTCTATTAAGTCACCTCTCAACCTTCTTCTCTCTAACGAAAACAACCTCAAGTCCATCAGCCTTTCCTCATAAGATTTTCCCTCCATACCAGGCAACATCCTGGTAAATCTCCTCTGCACCCGTTCCAAAGCTTCCACGTCCTTCCTATAATGAGGCGACCAGAACTGTACGCAATACTCCAAATGCGGCCGTACCAGAGTTTGGTACAGCTGCATCATGACCTCATGGCTCCGGAACTCAATCCCTCTACCAATAAAGGCCAACACACCATAGGCCTTCTTCACAACCCTATCAACCTGGGTGGCAACTTTCAGGGATCTATGTACATGGACACCGAGATCCCTCTGCTCATCCACACTACCAAGAATTTTACCATTAGCCAAATATTCCGCATTCCTGTTATTCTTTCCAAAGTGAATCACCTCACACTTCTCCACATTAAACTCCATTTGCCACCTCTCAGCCCAGCTCTGCAGCTTATCTATGTCCCTCTGTAACCTGCAACATCCTTCCGCACTGTCTACAACTCCACCGACTTTAGTGTCGTCTGCAAATTTACTCACCCATCCTTCTGTGCCCTCCTCTAGGTCATTTATAAAAATGACAAACAGCAACGGCCCCAGAACAGATCCTTGTGGTACGCCACTCGTAACTGAACTCCATTCTGAACATTTCCCATCAACTACCACTCTCTGTCTTCTTTCAACTAGCCAATTTCTGATCCACATCTCTAAATCACCCTCAATCCCCAGCCTCCGTATTTTCTGCAATAGCCGACCGTGGGGAACCTTATCAAACGCTTTACTGAAATCCATATACACCACATCAACTGCTCTACCCTCGTCTACCTGTTCAGTCACCTTCTCAAAGAACTCGATAAGGTTTGTGAGGCATGACCTACCCTTCACAAAACCATGCTGACTATCCCTAATCATATTATTCCTATCTAGATGATTATAAATCGTATCTTTTATAATCCTCTCCAAGACTTTACCCACCACAGACGTTAGGCTCACCGGCCTATAGTTACCGGGGTTATCTCTACTCCCCTTCTTGAACAAAGGGACCACATTTGCTATCCTCCAGTCCTCTGGCACTATTCCTGTAGCCAATGATGACGTAAAAATCAAAGCCAAAGGCTCAGCAATCTCTTCCCTGGCTTCCCAGAGAATCCTAGGATAAATCCCATCCGGCCCCGGGGACTTATCTATTTTCACCTTGTCCAGAATTGCCAACACTTCTTCCCTATGCACCTCAATGCCATCTATTCTAATAGCCTGGGTCTCAGCATTCTCCTCCACAATATTATCTTTTTCTTGAGTGAATACTGACGAAAAGTATTCATTTAGTATGTCGCTTATCTCCTCAGCCTCCACACACAACTTCCCACCACTGTCCTTGACTGGCCCTACTCTTACCCTAGTCATTCTTTTATTCCTGACATACCTATAGAAAGCTTTTGGGTTTTCCTTGATCCTACCTGCCAAAGACTTCTCATGTCCCCTCCTTGCTCGTCTCAGCTCTCTCTTTAGATCCTTCCTCGCTTCCTTGTAACTATCAAGCGCCCCAACTGAAACTTCACGCCTCATCTTCACATAGGCCTCCTTCTTCCTCTTAACAAGAGATTCCACTTCTTTGGTAAACCACGGTTCCCTCGCTCGACCCCTTCCTCCCTGCCTGACTGGTACGTACTTATCAAGAACATGCAATAGCTGTTCCTTGAACAAGCTCCACATATCCAGTGTGCCCAACCCTTGCAGCCTACTTCTCCAACCAACACATCCTAAGTCATGTCTAATGGCATCATAATTGCCCTTCCCCCAGCTATAACTCTTGCTCTGCTTGTGCTACCATGCTGCCCACTGGTAGAGACTTGTGGGAGGAAACCAGAGTACCCGGAGGAAACCCACGTAGACACGGGGAAAACATGTAGACTCCGCACAGACAGTGACCCAAACCAGGAATCGAACCTGGGACCCTGGCGTTGTGAAGCCATTGTGTTAACCACTGTGCTACCGTGCTGCCCACAATTATTATTATGGAAGAAAAGTTCACAACCAGGTCCAGGATTTGGGTTTGCTTGGGTGCTGGTCACTGTTGTAGGTGTGAGTCTCGCATCAGATGTTATCCCCAACATCTTCAAAGTATAACTAATCTCCTCCCTATCCAATTTCGCCCTTCCACTGCCAACCCTGCAGTGGAGCAGCCCTCACTACCTCGCCACACTCTAGAATATCTGTTCACTTGTGAACAAGGTCCTTGCTATCATCGAAGATGTTTCTCGTGTCTGCATGCATAGACAGTGACCCAAGCCGGGAATCAAACCTGGGACCCTGGAGCTGTGAAACAATTGTGCTATCCACAATGCTACCGTGCTACCATTAAATTCTCATTTAATGCCTGTCCTGCTGGCTGCTTTGAAAATCTTTTGGTTTGGAACTGAACACCGCCCCCCCCCCCCCCCCCCCCCCCCCCACCAAGCCCCACTTCATGCTGCTATGTGGACTGATCCGGCATATCCACTCAGGTTAAGCATGCTCTGTGGCATAGCCCGTGATGTCATGTTGATGGACTTGGCAAGCAGACAATCAGCTCGTTTAAAATCTGGGACTTGGACAGATTCTCGTTTGGAATTGCTGGAGATTTTCAAAAACCTCTGGAGGGCTTGTTGAACACAGGGGTACCTCATTGGCTTTGAAAGCAGACCAAGGCAGGCCAGCAGCAGAGTTCAATTCCCATACCAGCCTCCCCGAACAGGCGCCGGAGTGTGGCGACTAGGGGCTTTTCACAATAACTTCATTTGAAGCCTACTTGTGACAATAAGCGATTTTCATTTCAGCAGGAGAAGCAAGCCCCATTTTGTCAGTTCTGTGAAAGATCCAAGCATGAAGCAGCTGTAAGACGCTCTCTGCCAGGCGATTTAAAAGACTCCCAGTCAGACCTATGGAAGGCACTCCTATTTAAATAACTGCAGGCAGTAGCCAGACCTGTGAAAGGAACAAGTTGTTTGAAAGGCTGCGAGCAGGTCTGTAACAGTTTAATCCTTTGTCTGAATGGCTGGGAAAAGCCCAGTCTGAGAATTCTCTTTACGATACAGCCAGAATCTCTGCACGGAGATCAGACAAGCAGTTGAAAGGCAGAGTGGAAGTAAAATCTGCTGTAAACTCTCAAGTAGAGAACTCAAGTAATATCTCAGGAAGTCTAAGAGTCTATCTGGTGGTTTTCATGACAGTATTGTACCGGCCTGAATCTCCGGTATGAAGATGATTCCTCAGAGGAAGACATACAGTCTCTGAGGTCTAATGGAGGGTTGTTGTGGGAGTTTCACCGGCAGTAATTCAACTGTAGTGTACTTCACTCCCCAACTGACAAGATGACACTTACAGTTGAGTTTCAGTTTAAACCTTTGTTGCAAGCTATAGCAGGGGAGTGAAGCTACCAGTAGATGGCTTGCCAGCTCCCCGTTCACAGCAAGGATTGAGCCATTATACTTTGTGTGTTAACTCAGGTAATTAACATACAGCAATTAAAAGAATACAATTGTTCAAAAACTATCTATGTCTATTCACAACTAATAATTAGGATTACAGGGAGATAAATCACTTGGTTGCATGGTGTACCGAAAACAACCTCTCTCTAAATGCCGGAAAGACCAAGGAATTGATCATCGACTTCAGGAAGCACTGCATGACACACACTCCCATCTGCATCAATGGTTCCGAAGTGGAGATGCATTTGATAAGGTTCCCCATGGTAGGCTTATGCAGAAAATAAGGAGGCATGGGATAGTGGGGAATTTGGCCAGTTGGATAACAAACTGGCTAACCGATAGAAGTGAGAGTGGTGATGGATGGCAAACATTCAGCCTGGAGTCCAGTTACCAGTGGCATACCGCAAGGATCAGTTCTGGGTCCTCTGCTGTTTGTGATTTTTATTAATGACTTGGATGAGGGAGTTGAAGTGTGAGTCAGTAAATTTGCAGACGATACAAAGATTGGTGGAGTTATGGATAATAAGGAGGGCTGTTGTTGGCTGCAAAGAGACATAGATAGGATGCAGAGCTGGGCTGAGAAGTGGCAGATAGAATTTAACCTTGAAAAGTGTGTGGTTGTCCATTTTGGAAGGACAAATATGAATGCGGAATACAGGGTTAACGGTAGGGTTCTTGGCAATGTGGAGGAGCAGAGAGATCTTGGGGTCTATGTTCATAGATCTTTGAAAGTTGCCACTCAAGTGGTAGAGCTGTGCAGAAGGCCTATGGTGTGCTAGCTTCATTAGCAGAGGGATTGAATTTAAGATCTGTGAGGTGATGATGCAATTGTACAAAACCTTAGTAAGGCCACATTTGGAGTACTGCGTGCAGTTCTGGTCGCCTCATTTTAGCTGGCTTGTAATGCAGAACAAGGCAGCCGCGCAGGTTCAATTCCCATACCGGCCTCCTAGGACAGGCGCCAGAATGTGCGACGAGCGGCTTTTCACAGTAACTTCATTGAAGCCTACTTGTGACAATAAGCGATTATTATTACATAATGCATATTTCACTTAGCTGGATAGACTAGCAGACCATTGTTCCATTGTATGTTCATCTTTTACTCTTGTTATAAATAAACAGTTTTTATTTTTTAATTTTCCAATTAAGAGGCAATTTAGCGTGGCCAATTCACATACCCTCCACATCTTTAGATTGTGGTGGTGAGGCCCACACAGACATCGGGAGAATGTGCAAACTCATAGACAGTGACCCGGGTCCTTGGCACCATGAGGCAGCAGTCTCCGCCACCGGTCTGTGGGGCTGGAACTGACTGCACACTTGCCCAGTGTGCATAACACCTTAGTGACCAAAGATGTGCAGGCTAGGTTGGGTTACGGGTTAGAGCGGAGGAAGTGCACCTGGGTGGGGTGATCTTTGAGGGTCAATGCAGGTTCAATGGGCTCAATGGCCTCCTTCGGGACTGTAGGGATTCTGTGGATTCTATGTTGTGGGATATTGCATTGACGTCACATAGAAACAGAGAAGATAGGAGCAGGAGGAGGCCTTTTGGCCCTTCGAGCCTGCTCCACCATTTATCACGATTATGGCTAATCATCCAATTCAAGAGCTTAATCCTGTTTTCTCCCCATAGCCTTTGATCCCATTCACCCCAAGTGCCACATCTAGCTGCCACTTGAATATATTTAAAGTTTTAGCATCAACTACTTCCTGTGGTAATGAATTCCACAGGTTCACCCACTCTTTGTGTGAAGAAATGTCTCCTCATCTCTGTCTGAAATGGTTTACATTGAATCCTCCGACTGTGACCCCTGGTTCTGGACACACCCACCATTGGGAACATCTTCCCTGCATCTACCCTGACTAGTCCTGTTAGAATTTTATAAGTCTCTATGAGATCCCCCTTCATTCTTCTGAACTCCAGCGAGAACAATCCCAACCTCGTCAATCTCTCCTCATATGACAGTCCCGCCATCCCTGGAATCAGTCTGGTAAATCTTCGCTGCACTCCCTCGAGAGCAAGAACATCCTTCCTCAGATAAGGAGACCGAACTGCACCAGGTTTGGCCTCAGCAAAGCCCTGCACAATTGCAGCAACACATCTCTGCTTCTGTACTCGAAACCTCTCGCAATCATGTCCTTAATGGAAACCTGGCTGGGGGATGCTGACACCTTTCCACTTAATGGAGCCTCTCCCTGCATCTTCCACCGTTTGCTTTGCCAAGACCCTTATGGTGACGGTGTGGCATCTATCACCCGATCACACCTTGGCCTTCTGACACCTTCTCCTCTCTTGTACATCTCATCTTGTTCACCTCTCTCATGATGATCACGTGATGATCTTATTCAAAATCTGCATTCCGTACTTTTCTCCCAGGTACTATACAGATTTCCTCACAAAACCCCTTTAACTGCTTTCCTCTCTCAGCATCTGCAGCAATCAACTTCTCATCCTCCATGAATTTAACATCCATTGTGACTCACCACGCTCTCTCTCCTCAGAGTTCACCACTGTCTGATCCTCCCTAAACTTCTCCCCTTATGTAAACTCCCTAATCCATATTCATAGTCATCTCGCTGGACTGTTCCAGTGTATAGATTACAGATAGGACCACCTCTGATCATTTGCTTGTATCTCTCTGCTCACACTCCCCTTTCACATGCCAAAACTCTGGTGTGGCCGTATTTGGAGTATTGCGTGCAATTCTGGTCGCCGCATTATAGGAAGGATGTGGAAGCATTGGAAAGGGTGCAGAGGAGATTTAACAGAATGTTGCCTGGTATGGAGGGAAGATCTTATGAGGGAAGGCTGAGGGACTTGAGGCTGTTTTCGTTAGAGAGAAGAAGGTTAAGAGATGACTTAATTGAGGCATACAAGTTGATCAGAGGATTAGATAGGGTGGACAGTGAGAGCCTTTTTCCTCGGATGGTGATGTCTAGCACGAGGGGACATAGCTTTAAATTGAGGGGAGATAGATACAGGACAGATGTCAGAGGTAGGTTCTTTACTCAGAGAGTAGTAAGGGCGTGGAATGCCCTGCCTGAAACAGTAGTGGACTCGCCAACACTAAGGGCATTCAAATGGTCATTGGATAGACAAATGGATGATAAGGGAATAGTGTAGATGGGCTTTAGAGTGGTTTCACAGGTCAGTGCAACATCGAGGGCCAAAGGGCCTGTACTGTGCTGTTATGTTCTAATCCTACCTCCTGTATTCTTCCTTCTGGCACTTTCAAAGCATCTAGCCCCCAGCTCTTTGCTCACCACTACAGTTCTGCAGCTACTGATTTGCCCAACCACACCCTCAGCTCCACCTTTGACATTCTAATCCCCAGAAAGAGCATTATTGTGTTTCACACTGAGTGTTCCCCTGCCTCAATGCTCAGCTCCAGACCCTTAAATGTAAGTGATGGAGAATTGAAAGGAGATGGTGAATGATTGGCTGAAGCAGCCACTACTGGATGTGTTTGGATCCCACATTGGAATCCGTTCTCATCTGCTAAAGCAGATCATCCTGCCAAAGCAAAAAGAGACCCAGGCGTCATGTTTTGTTCTCTTCTTTCATGGGATGTGGATGCCATTAGTAAGGACAGCATTTACTAATAATAATAATCTTTATTGTCACAAGTAGGCTACATTAACACTGCAACAAAGTTACTGTGAAAATTCCCTAGTTGCCACATTCCAGTGCCTGTTCGGGTACACAGAGGGAGAATTCATATTGCCAAAATAACCTAGCAATCTTTCGGGACTTCCAACAATGCTGCATCACTCAACTACTCTGGAAGCGGTCTTCATTGTAAGAGGGTTTGAGTTCAGAAGTAGAGATGTCTTACTGCAGTTATACTGCATGTTATATTTTAAATAATGACTTATCTAAAATATATATATTACTCTTGAATCCACCAGGATGATAAAATGATCAATAGTCTTCTTGTTGAAAGATCAACTATTTAATGAGTAATAAAATAATAAACTGTGATTCCTTTTACTCAACAAATGAAATGGCCACAGGACATGTGGTTATTACTGATTCAAACAAAGCTGGTAGGTAGGGCGAGTGAAGTGTTTGCATCACTACCAGAGAAGGTATCTGGGACGTATGAGGAGGTGAAAAAATCCATCTTGGTTTCATATGAACTAGTGCCTGAGGTCTACAGCCAAAAGTTTAGAAATTTAAGGAAAGAATTTGGTCCAACATACATGGAGTTTGAAAGGATCAAACCAAGTTGGTCAAACGTATATGGAGTTTGAAAGGATCAAACAGAGTAATTTTGATTGGCGGATAAGGGCTTTGAAAATAGGCCTGATTTTCCACTGGCTTAGTGGAATTAGGCTTTTAGAGGAGTTTTAAAATTCAATTCCTGATGCAGAGAAAACTCATGTGGAAGAGCAGAGGGTTAAAACTGCGAGGTTAGCAGCAGAAATGGCAGATGATTATCAATTAGTCCATAAAGCAAAGCTTGGTTTCCAACATCAGTTTCAGCCTGTGAGGGATAGAAACTGGGGACGTGAGAAATACTCAAGTGGTAAAGGTAAAGGTGATCTGATGGAAGATGAAAAAGAGAGTGTACCTCCGATTAAAAAAGAAATCCAGGAGGGTGGAAGAGACATGAAAAGTTTTAAATGTTTTCACTGCAATAAACTAGGCCATGTAAAGTCACAGTGTTGGTGGTTGAAGAAAAGCACTGAAGTGGAAGGCTGATGTGGTAAAATAGGATAAGACAGTGGGGTTCGTTAAAGTGGTAAAGGAAAGCCCAAGTGAAGCGAAGGAGGTGCAAAAGATTGTGCAGCCTGATCGAGAGGTGATTGATAAGAAGGTGCCCAATGTATTTAAAGCATTTACTTGTGTGGGTAAAGTTTACTCATGTGTGTCAGGAGGAGTAGGTAAAGAAGTCACAATTTTAAGAGATACGGGAACTAGTTCATCTTTAGTGGTAAGAGATGAGGAGTTTTGGAAGAATGTTGCCAGAAAAGGTGGTAATATGTTGAATTCAGGGTGAGAGGAGTAGTGTTCCATTATATAAGGTAAGGTTGGAAAGTCCAGTGAAGAGTAATGAAGTGGTAGTAGGAGTAATAGAGAAACTATCTTGTCCAGGAATACAGTTTATCTTGGGTAATGATATAGCTAGATCGCAGGAGGGAGTGATGCCTACTGTGGTTGATAAACCAGTGGAAAATCAGACAACTAAGGTGTTGAAGGACGAGTATCCTGGGATTTTTCTGGATTGTGTAGTAACAAGGTCGCAAAGTCACAGGTTAAGACAAGAGGAGAAATCAAAGAGTGAAGATGACGTTGAAGTGCAATTATCAGAAACGATTTTTGATCAGATGGTTGAAAAAGAACAAGAACAGGTGGAGGATGAGGCGGATATTTTTAGTTGAGGAAAATTGGCGGAGTTAACAGAAAGATGTACAAATAAACCGGATGTATCAGAAAGCATATGCGGAAGAGGAATCTGAGTGTACACCAGAGTGTTATTACGGTAAAAGTGATGTGTTGATGGGAAAATGGAGACTTTTACATGTGCAGGGCGGATGAAAAGTGGGCAGAAGTTCATAAGAACATAAGAACATAAGAACTAGGAGCAGGAGTAGGCCATCTGGCCCCTCGAGCCTGCTCCGCCATTCAATTAGATCATGGCTGATCTTTTGTGGACTCAGCTTCACTTTCCGGCCCGAACACCATAACCCTTAATCCCTTTATTCTTCAAAAAAACTATCTATCTTTACCTTAAAAACATGTAATGAAGGAGCCTCAACTGCTTCACTGGGCAAGGAATTCCATAGATTCACAACCCTTTGGGTGAAGAAGTTCCTCCTAAACTCAGTCCTAAATCTACTTCCCCTTATTTTGAGGCTATGTCCCCTAGTTCTGCTGTCACCCGCCAGTGGAAACAACCTGCCCGCATCTATCCTATCTATTCCCTTCATAATTTTAAATGTTTCTATAAGATCCCCCCTCATCCTTCTAAATTCCAATGAGTACAGCCCCAGTCTACTCAACCTCTCCTCATAATCCAACCCCTTCAGCTCTGGGATTAACCTAGTGAATCTCCTCTGCACACCCTCCAGCGACAGTACGTCCTTTCTCAAGTAAGGAGACCAAAACTGAACACAATACTCCAGGTGTGGCCGCACTAACACCTTATACAATTGCAACATAACCTCCCTAGTCTTAAACTCCATCCCTCTAGCAATGAAGGACAAAATTCCATTTGCCTTCTTAATCACCTGTTGCACTTGTAAACCAACCTTCTGTGACGCATGCACTAGCACACCCAAGTCTCTCTGAACAGCGGCATGCTTTAATATTTTATCGTTTAAATAATAATCCCGTTTGCTGTTATTCCGACCAAAATGGATAATCTCACATTTGTCAACATTGTATTCCATCTGCCAGACCCTAGCCCATTCACTTAACCTATCCAAATCCCTCTGCAGACTTCCAGTATCCTCTGCACTTTTTGCTTTACCACTCATCTTAGTGTCATCTGCAAACTTGGACACATTGCCCTTGGTCCCCAACTCCAAATCATCTATGTAAATTGTGAACAATTGTGGGCCCAACACGGATCCCTGAGGGACACCACTAGCTACTGATTGCCAACCAGAGAAACACCCATTTATCCCAACTCTTTGCTTTCTATTAATTAACCAATCCTCTATCCATGCTACTACTTTACCCTTAATGCCATGCATCTTTATCTTATGCAGCAACCTTTTGTGTGGCACCTTGTCAAAGGCTTTCTGGAAATCCAGATATACCACATCCATCGGCTCCCCGTTATCTACTGCACTGGTAATGTCCTCAAAAAATTCCACTAAATTAGTTAGGCATGACCTGCCTTTTACGAACCCATACTGTGTCTGCCCAATGGGACAATTTCTATCCAGATGCCTCGCAATTTCTTCCTTGATGATAGATTCCAGCATCTTCCCTATTACCGAAGTTAAACTCACTGGCCTATAATTTCCTGCTTTCTGCCTACCTCCTTTTTTAAACAGTGGCATCACGTTTGCTAATTTCCAATCCACCGGGACCACCCCAGAGTCTAGTGAATTTCGGTAAATTATCACTAGTGCATCTGCAATTTCCCTAGCCATCTCTTTTAGCACTCTGGGATGCATTCCATCAGGGCCAGGAGACTTGTCTACCTTTAGCCCCATTAGCTTTCCCATCACTCCCTCCTTAGTGATAACAATCCTCTCAAGGTCCTCACCAGTCATAGCCTCATTTCTATCAGTCGCTGGCATGTTATTTGTGTCTTCCACTGTGAAGACCGACCCAAAAAACCTGTTCAGTTCCTCAGCCATTTCCTCATTTCCCATTATTAAAACTCCCTTCTCATCCTCTAACGGACCGATATTTACCTTAGCCACTCTTTTTTGTCTTATATATTTGTAAAAACTTTTACTGTCTGTTTTTATATTCTGAGCAAGTTTACTCTCATACTCTATCTTACACTTCTTTATAGCTTTTTTAGTAGGTTTCTGTTGCCCCCTAAAGATTTCCCAGTCCTCTAATCTCCCAGCAATCTTTGCCACTTTATATGCTTTTTCCTTCAATTTGATACTCTCCCTTATTTCCTTAGATATCCACGGTCGATTTTCCCTCTTTCTTCCGTCCTTCCTTTTTGTTGGTATAAACCTTTGCTGAGCACTGTGAAAAATCGCTTGGAAGGTTCTCCACTGTTCCTCAACTGTTCCACCATAAAGTCTTAGCTCCCAGTCTACCTTAGCTAGTTCTTCTCTCATCCCCTTGTAATCTCCTTTGTTTAAACACAAAACACTAGTATTTGATTTTACTTTCTCACCCTCCATCTGTATTTTAAATTCCACCATATTGTGATCGCTCCTTCCGAGAGGATCCCTAACTATGAGATCATGAATCAATCCTGTCTCATTACACAGGACAAGATCTAGGACCGCTTGTTCCCTCGTAGGTTCCATTACATACTGTTCTAGGAAACTATCGCGGATACATTCTATAAACTCCTCCTCAAGGTTGATACATTCTATAAACTCCTCCTCAAGGTTGCCTTGACCTTCATCAAGTAGTATTACCGGTAGGATATAGAAAAGAAGTGTTGCAAGTTTCACATAAGGTACCAGTGGAGGTCATTTGGGAGTAAGGAAAACTCGAGCTAAAATCCAAAAACATTTTTATTGGCCTGGACTACATAAAGATGTAGTTAAATTTTGTCAATCATGTCACACATGTCAAGTGAAAGGGAAACCTCAAGTAGTGAGAAAACCAGCACCCTTAATACCCATTCCAGCATTTGAGGAACCTGTTACAAGGGTCCTTATTGATTGCATAGGACCGTTTCCTAAAACAAAAAGTGGGAATCAATATCTTTTGACTATAATGGATGTGTCTACTAGGTTTCCAGAGGCTATTCCAGTATGTAATATTACAGCTAAAAAGATTGTGGAGGAGTTACTTAAATTCTTTACCACATATGGACTACCCACAGAAATACAATCGGATCAAGGATCAGATTTTACCTCAAGGTTATTCAAAGAAGTTATGGATAGCTTAGGAATAAAACAATTTAATCAACTGCATACCATCCAGAATCGCAGGGAGTGTTAGAAAGGTGGCATCTGACATTAAAGACAATGTTGAAGGCTTATTGTCAAGATTATCCAGAGGATTGGGATAAAGGAATTCCATTCGTACTGTTTACAATTACGGATGCACCTAATGAGTCAACCAAATTCAGTCCTTTTGAACTAATTTTTGGTCATGAGGTAAGAGGACCACTTAAATTGATTAAGGAAAAATTGGTGAGTGAGAAATCGGAAATTACATTATTGGATTATGTGTCAAATTTTAGGGAACAATTAAATAGAGCAGGTGAATTGGCTAGACAACATTTAAAAGTTGCACAAAATGTGATGAAATAGGTAGCGGACAAGAAAACCAAAGTTCGTAGTTTTGCCAGTGGAGATAAAATTTTAATATTGTTACCAGTGGTAGGTGAACCTTTAAAAGCTAGGTTTTGTGGACCTTATCAGATTGAACGGAAATTAAGTGAGGTGAATTATGTGGTAACAACACCAGATAGAAGGACGACTCAACAAGTGTGTCATGTGAATATGCTTAAAAGGTACTTTGAAAGGGAAGGAGAGAAAAAGGAGGAGGTTTTAATGATGCTAACTCAAAATGACAAACCAAATCCAGATGACTGTGAATTTGACATTCCTCAAATTAAATTGGAAAACGAGCATGTTCTTAAAAATTGAGAGAAATTGTTGAGTTACCTTCCAGAAGAAAAATGGACTGACCTGAAAGAGTTGTTGATATCACATGGGCAAGTCTGCACTGTGCTGCACTGTTCTATGTTCTAATGTTAAGGGGTATGGGGCAAAGACAGGGGACTGGCACTAAGTCATGATGCTCATTTGGAGAACCAGTGCAGACATGATGGGCCAAATGGCTTCCTTCTGCACTGTAACAATTCTGTGATTCTGTGATCAAAAGGTCAGATGTTCGCTGATGGCTTCACAATGTTCCGCACCATTCGTTGTTAGGAATGCTCCAAGATCTCCTCCTCAGACCAGGAAGGAAAGTATTGAGGGTGAAGATGAGACATGAAAGCCCAGGTTTTGCCATTGTAACAAGGCGGGACATGTTCATTCAGCATGTTGGAAGTTGCAAGAAAATCCCATGGGCCTTGTGGGAGTTCATAAAGATGATTCTGAAAAGGGAGAATACTTACAGAGCAGACTGTAGCTTTAACTAGACTTAGGGGGCGGGATTCTCCCTTCTGGGGACAAAGTCCCCACACCCGCCGGAAAACGGCCGTGAATCACTCCGGACTTTTTCCAGGCAGGTCCGGAGTGATTCTCCGTTTTACAGGGGGCTAGCAGAGCCCCGGCGTGCGTCCCACAGCTCTGGCTGCCGGTGGGGCCCTGATAACCGGACTGCACGGCTGCGCATGCGCGCGGCGGCCCATCTCAGCGCGGGTGCCACCAACATGGCGGAGCCACACAGCGGGCCCGTGCAGAGGAAGGTAGGTCCCTCCCAGATTGTGATGGCCCTCCGATCGGTGGCCCCCAATCGTGGGCCAGGCCAGCACTGAGGGCCCCCCCCTCCCGGAGTCAGATACCCCCACCCACCCCCACCAGAATTGCCACCGCAGCCGAAGGTCCCAGCTCCCGCTGGATGGTACCACATGTAAACCATGCCGGCGGGAGTTCGGCTGGTCGACTGCGGAGAATCTCCGCGGGGGCCTTTTCCAACGGCCCCCGACCGGCGCTGTGTCGACTGCGTGGGCAGGACTGGCGGGTCCGCGGAGAATCGTGGAAGCGCCGGATTTCCGGCATGAATGGCTATTCTCCGCCCCTGCGCCAGTGCGATTCCGGCGCGGAGGGTCGGAGAATCCCGCCCAGGATATCTGAGGTAATCACTGCTCTGAGAGCAGGTGTGATGAATGAGATAGAGGAGAGATATGAAGGGTTTGTGTCTAAGGGGAAGAGCGCCCCATTTTCCTCAACTGATGTAGCCAAATACATAGCTATCCTAACAGAACACGGGTCACAGTCAAACTCTCTTACTGGAGAAAGCTTTGGTTTTCTCTGCAGAGAGCTCAATGAAAGCTAAAGTATTAGTGAATGGGATAGGTGGTGATTATAGCGTAGTTCCATTGAATAAAGTATAATTGGAGTTTGATTTAGTGTTAGGGAAGTTGCTGGAGTCCATTGTCAAGGATTTCATAGCACAGCATTTGGAAAGCAGTACAAAAGGAAAATCATGCTTGCCAAAGCTACTGGAATTCTTTGAAGATGTAACTAGTAGAGTTGACCAGGGAGAACCAGTGGACATGGTTTATTTAGACTTTCAGAAGGCTTTTAACAAGATCTTATTTAGCAAATTAATATGAAAGTTAAGCGCATGGGATTACAGATCGTATCTTGAGATGGATCGAAAGCTGGTTCGCAAACAGGAAGCAAAAAGTTGGAATAAATGGGTCTTTTCCTGATTTTTTTTCAACATAGGACATACAGTGCAGATGGAGGCCATTCGGCCCATCGAGTCTGCACAGACCCACTTTAGCCCTCACTTCCACCCTATCCCCGTAACCCAATAACCCCTCCCAACCTTTTTGGACACTGAGGAAAATTTAGCATGACCAATCCAGCTAACCTGCACGTCTTTGGACTGTGGGAGGAAACCGGAGCACCCGGTGGAAACCAACGGGCAGAACGTACAGACTCCGCACAGACAGTGTCCCAGCGGGGAATCGAACATGGGACCCTGGTGCTGTGAAGTCACAGTGCCAGCCACTTGTGCTACCGTGCTGCCCAATTTTTTTTTTAGAGAGACTGGTAGGCAGTGACTAGTGAGGCACCGTAAGGATCTGTGCTAGGACCTCAACTGTTCACATTTAATATTAATGATTTGGACGAGGGAACTAAATGTATTATCTCCAAATTTGCAGATGATATAAAGTTGGGTGGGAGGGTGAGCTGTGAGGAGGATGCAGAGATGCTTCAGGGAGATTTGGACAGGCTGAGTGAGTGGACATATGCATGACACATGCAGTATAATGTGGATAAATGTGAGACTATCTGCTTTGGTAGCAAAAATAGGAAGACAGATTATTATTTGAATGGGTGTAAATTGAGAGAGGTGGATACTCAGTGAGACCTTGATGCCCTTGTGCATCAGTCACTGAAAGTAAGTGCGCAGGTACAGCAGATAGTAAAGAAGGCAAATGGTATGTTGGTTTTCATAGCGAGAGGAATTGAGTATAGAAATAGAGATATTTTACTGCAATTGTATGGGGCATTGGTGAGGCCACACATAGAACATACAGTGCAGAAGGAGGCAATTCGGCCCATCGAGTCTGCACCGACCCACTTCAGCCCAAACTTCCTCCCTATCCCTGTAACCCAATACCCCTCCCAACCTTTTTGATCACTAAGGGCTATTTATCATGGCCAATCCACCTCACCTGCACGTCTTTGGGAGGAAACCAGAGCACTAAGAGGAAACCCATGCAGACACGGGGAGAACGTGCAGACTCCGCACAGGCAGTGACCTAGCGGGGAATTGAAACTCGCCCCTGGCGCTGTGAAGCCACAGTGCTATCTACTTGTGCTACCATGCTGCCCACACATGGAGTATTGTGTGCAGTTTTGGTGTCCTTATCTAAGGGAGGAATTTCTTGCTATGGAGGGAATTCAGCAATGTTTCACCAGGTTGATTCCTGGGATGGCAGAACTGTCACATGGGAAAGGTTAGGCTTATATTCTTTGGGGTATAGAAGAGTGAGAGGGGATCTCTTAGAAACTTACAAAATTCAAACAGGATTAGACGGGGTAGATTCAGAAAGGTGAGGGAGTCCAGAACTAGGGATCACAGTTTGAGGATAAGGGGCAAACCTTGTAGGACTGAGGGGGGGAGAAATCTATTCACCCAGAGAGTGGTGAATCTGTGGAATTCACTCCACAGAAAGTGGTTGAGGTGAAAACATTGGGCATGATTCACCCCAAAATTTCTAAGTTCATTACTTGTGGATTTTTCAAGGAGTTTCCCGTCGGTTCTGCTGGCGAGTTCCCCACCGTTATTCAGTCAGGATAGATTATTTTGCCCCATCCAGCGCAAGAACGCCACAGGTGAGAGGTGTACAATGGTGAACTCCATTGACCTCAGGCGGGATTCTACGGTGAAGTTATTACCACCAAGAATTCTCCCCCTAAACCACAAAGGATCGAGAAATCCCTGAGAAATTCCCCCTAAGCCATAAAGGATCGAGAAATTCTATGGGCTAGATTCTCCGCAAATGGGGAGAATCGTAAAGGCTGCCGTGGGACAGGCCGTGACCCATGGCAGCCTTCACGCCCACTTCCGGGGCCGATTCTCCCCCCCGGGCGGGGCTAGGAGCGCGGCCCCATGCGTCACGGCCTTGACGATGGTCGTCAAGGACGCAAGCCAAGCGTCACGCCGGCTGACGCGGCCGATGACGTCAGCCGCGCATGCGCAGGTTGGACAACGCCAACCCGCGCATGCGCAGTTGGCGTCTTTTCCCTCAGCCAAGCTCAAAAATGCAAGACGTGGCGGCTTGATCTTGCAGGGCAGCGGAGGGAAAAGAGTGCATCCGTTACGGACACACGGCCCGCGATCGGTGGGCACCGATCACGGGCCTATGCCCCCCTTGGCACGGCCGTGCCAAACGGGCATCTGGCGCCCGTTTCACGATGGCAGCAAGCAGGTGTGTTTGCTGCCGTGTTGAAACGGGCGTGAAGGCCCGGCCGCTCGGCCCATCGACCTCGGAGAATCGTCACTGACCGTAAAAAACGGCGAGCGGCGATTCGTGGCGTGGGGGAGGAGAATAGCGGGAGGGCGTGAAAAATGTCGGGAGGCCCTCCCGCTATTCTCCCACCCGGCGTGGGGGGCGGAGAATCGCGCCCTATGTGGTACACAAAGACTCTTATCCCTGACTCCTAGACAGACTTAGGTGGGTGCAATTCGGATCAAACTAATATAATCAAACCCATCTCTTCCCAGAAAATTTTATTTACTTATCACTTAATAGCACTACACACGGGTCTGGCATTTTAAGTAGAATAAGTAAACTTTACAATTGGAATTGATAGCAATTCTTTCAAGATATTAACTTAAATAAAGTTTATTTTCAAAATTAAAAGATTAAAACATTTTAAAAAAGGGATATAACAGATCTTTTACTTTCGATGTATTGGGCCAGTAGTAAGACCTTCAGGTCTTCTTGTTAATCATAATTATTTTCGTCTTGGGTCTTCCGATGTATTTTCTGGGTTGTTGATATCCTCTACTTCCTCCTCCCCCCATTGGTTTCAGCACCCTTCCTCTTCCCTCCTGGTTTCCCCATCCCCCCCCCCCCCCCCATTGGTTTCAGCACCCTTCCTCTTCCCTCCTGGTTTCCCCATCCCCATCCCCCCCCCCCCCCCATCCATTGGTTTCAGCACCCTTCCTCTTCCCTCCTGGTTTCCCCATCCCCCCCCCCCCCCCATCCATTGGTTTCAGCACCCTTCCTCTTCCCTCCTGGTTTCCCCATCCCCCCCCCCCCCCATTGGTTTCAGCACCCTTCCTCTTCCCTCCTGGTTTCCCCCTCCCCCCCCCCCCCCCCCCATCCATTGGTTTCAGCACCCTTCCTCTTCCCTCCTGGTTTCCCCATCCCCCCCCCCCCCCATCCATTGGTTTCAGCACCCTTCCTCTTCCCTCCTGGTTTCCCCATCCCCATCCCCCCCCCATCCATTGGTTTCAGCACCCTTCCTCTTCTCTCCTGGTTTCCCCATCCCCCCCCCCCCCCAATTGGTTTCAGCACCCTTCCTCTTCTCTCCTGGTTTCCCCATCCCCCCCCCCCCCCCCCAATTGGTTTCAGCACCCTTCCTCTTCCCTCCTGGTTTCCCCATCCCCATCCCCCACCATCCATTGGTTTCAGCACCCTTCCTCTTCTCTCCTGGTTTCCCCATCCCCCCCCCCCCCATTGGTTTCAGCACCCTTCCTCTTCTCTCCTGGTTTCCCCATCCACCCCCCCCCTCCTCCATTGGTTTCAGCACCCTTCCTCTTCTCTCCTGGTTTCCCCATCCCCCCCCCCTCCTCCATTGGTTTCAGCACCCTTCCTCTTCCCTCCTGGTTTCCCCATCCCCCCCCCCCATCCATTGGTTTCAGCACCCTTCCTCTTCTCTCCTGGTTTCCCCATCCCCATCCCCATCCCCATCCCCCCCCCCCAATTGGTTTCAGCACCCTTCCTCTTCTCTCCTGGTTTCCCCATTCCCCCCCCCCCCCCCATCCATTGGTTTCAGCACCTTTCCTCTTCTCTCCTGGTTTCCCCATCCCCCCCCCCCCCCCCCCATCCATTGGTTTCAGCACCCTTCCTCTTCTCTCCTGGTTTCCCCATCCCACCCCCCCCCCCCCATCCATTGGTTTCAGCACCCTTCCTCTTCCCTCCTGGTTTCCCCATCCCCCCCCCCCCCATCCATTGGTTTCAGCACCCTTCCTCTTCTCTCCTGGTTTCCCCATCCCCATCCCCCCCCCCCCCCCCCCATCCATTGGTTTCAGCACCCTTCCTCTTCTCTCCTGGTTTCCCCATCCCCCCCCCCCCCCCGGGTTGCGCAGTCCTTTGGTTTTTCATCTTTTCCCCCCCCCCAGCTTACTCCTTGTTGCTGCGTTATTTTTAAAAATAACGGCTGCTGCGAGCGCCAGCACGTGCCTCCTGCATGCGCTGCCAACTGCCGCCTTTTTTCAAATAGCAACGGCTCCCGCAAGTCCCAGCACGCGCTCCTTTCCAATAATAAAAATATATATACTTTTTTGATAAACAACAAAAACTCCCACTGGGGTCAATTCTACACACACCCGCCAATACAAAATAGTAGCCAACCATCTTTTCTTTCTCCCCCGCAACATGGTCAAAGATTTGACATGATTTTTAATTGAGTGGCAGGCAGATGAGCTTCAAGGCACCGACTGGTGATGTCCCGTTCCTCCAAAGACACCAGCTCAAGTTGGTCATCCGCTCCCTCCACCAGTGGCGTGCAGAGGGGGGGGGGCGACGGTGCGCTGGCCCCAGGCATCGATTGGATGGGGGCAGCAGCGTGAAGAGAACGGAGCACGCACCGCGGTCGGCCAGAGCGCGCCTGCGCACCGCGGTCAGCCGGAGCGCGCCTGCGCACCGCGGGCGGCCGGAGCGCGCCTGCGCACCGCGGTCGGCCGGAGCGTGCCTGCGCACCGCGGTCGGCCGGAGCGCGCCTGCGCACCGCGGTCGGCCGGAGCGCGCCTGCGCACCGCGGTCGGCCGGAGCGCGCCTGCGCGCCTGGTGAGCAAAAAGGGCGCAAAATCTCCCGAATCAACGGCAATCAATGCCACCATGGGTGAGTTTTATTTATTCTTTATCTTTATCTTTTGATCCATTTTTAAACTCTTCTCTGCACCCTCTCTATAGTTGTCAATTTACTAAACTGTCGTGCCCAGAATTTGACATTTGGGCCAGGGGCACCCATTTGGGACAGAACCAGTATTTTATGAAGATTCATCATGGCCTCTTAACTTTTGCCCTCTTACCCTTTATACTTAAAGCCCAGGGTCCTATAAATGGGAGATTCTCAGAGACAGGGGCAGCACGGTAGCATGGCGGTTAGCATAAATGCTTCACAGCTCCAGGGTCCCAGGTTCGGTTCCCGGCTGGGTCACTGTCTGTGCGGAGTCTGCACGTCCTCCCCGTGTGTGCGTGGGTTTCCTCCGGGTGCTCCGGTTTCCTCCCACAGTCCAAAGATGTGCGGGTTAGGTGGATTGGCCATGCTAAATTGCCCGTAGTGTCCTAAAAAAGTAAGGTTAAGGGGGGGGGGGGGGCTGTTGGGTTACTGGTATAGGGTGGATACGTGGGTTTGAGTAGGGTGATCATTGCTCGGCACAACATCGAGGGCTGAAGGGCCTGTTCTGTGCTGTACTGGTCTATGTTCTATGTTCTACTTGACTGCAAGCTGCTGGAGCTCGGATCTTGAACAGAGCTTTATATCTGGATTTGGGGACCCTTTATGCACTGGCATAGTGCACAAACAGGCCCCACATGACCAGGGTTTTGTGAAGAAGAAGAGATCTGGAAATGTGTCGACTGTGAAAATTATATTTGTGGAAATTGGGTGAAGTAATGCCGTTGTTTGATGAGACTTGGTGCTAAAGCTTTAGAGAAATGAAGATGGAATTTGATTTGAAGAAGTTCAACGTTTTGAAGGATATTGTGGCTGAAATGAATGTGATACGTGCTGAATGGGCTGACTGAGAAATGTGTGAGATATGTCTTTGTATCTGCTATGTGTAATTTATCGGTCATATTATTGCAATTTTCCTGTTAATTCATGTTTAATTTACGTTGATTTGGTGTGATTGCTAATATAAAAGTGAAGTTTTGTATATTGGTCTTAGTTGGGTTGTTCGTAGTTTGTTTCCACAAGGGTCATAACAGTATTTCCATGACGTTGCTGCTCTTATCCTTCTCCATGGGGGTTGCAGAGGAGGGAGGCACAACTTTCGAGACATAACATCTCACCCATTGCTGCAAAGCAAAATGACTGAAGAAGAGAACAATATCCCTAGAATCCCAGCGCTAAGGGGAAATTGACTAATTCTTACAGCACAATTTAACCTCAGGCAGCCGTCCTATACCTTAGAGATGACCTAGAGGCAGCTTGGGGCCTGTCGTGAAGGTGAGTGAGTGCCTTTAAATTTGCTTACCTTTCACCGGGAGCAGGGTTTGAGGGAATATCAGGTAAGCTCTTCCTTTCTTTTTCTTTTTCTTGTTTTTTTAAAATCTAGAGGTGATGTCAGGGAAGGCAGTACAATGCTTCTCCTGCAGAATGTTTGAGGTGAGGGACGCCGTCAGTGTCCCTGCTGATTTCATCTGTGGGAAGTGCACCCAACTCCAGCTCCTCAAAAACCGTGTTAGGGACCTGGAGCTTGAACTGGATGAACTTCGGATCATTCGGGAGGCAGAGGGGGGTCATAGATAGGAGCTTCAGGGAAGTAGTTACACCAAAGACTGGAGATAGATGTGTAACTGTAAGAGGGACTGGGAAGAAGCAGTCTGTGCAGGGACCCTAAGCCATGGGGTACGGGCCTCTGGCACGGAGTCTGTCCCTGTTGCTCAGAAGGGAAGGGGGGAAAGGAGTAGAACATTAGTAATTGGGGACTCAATAGTCAGGGGCACAGATAGGAGATTTTGTGAGAGCGAGAGAGACTCACGTTTGGTATGTTGCCTCCCAGGTGCAAGGGTACGTGATGTCTCGGATCGTGTTTTCCGGGTCCTTAAGGGGGAGGGGGAGCAGCCCCAAGTCGTAGTCCACATTGGCACTAACGACATAGGTAGGAAAGGGGACAAGGATGTCAGGCAGGCCTTTAGGGAGCTAGGATGGAAGCTCAGAGCGAGAACAAACAGAGTTGTTATCTCTGGGTTGTTGCCCGTGCCACGTGATAGTGAGATGAGGAATAGGGAGAGAGAGCAATTAAACACGTGGCTACAGGGATGGTGCAGGCAGGAGGGATTCAGATTTCTGGATAACTGGGGCTCTTTCTGGGGAAGGTGGGACCTCTATAGACAGGATGGTCTACATCTGAACCTGAGGGGCACCAATATCCTGGGGGGGAGATTTGTTAGTGCTCTTTGGGGGGGTTTAAACTAATTCAGCAGGGGCATGGGAACCTGGATTGTAGTTTTGGGGTACGGGAGATTGAGAGTATAGAGGTCAGGAGCACAGATTTGACTTCGCAGGAGGGTGCCAGTGTTCAGGTAGGTGGTTTGAAGTGTGTCTACTTCAATGCCAGGAGTATACGAAATAAGGTAGGGGAACTGGCAGCATGGGTTGGTACCTGGGACTTTGATGTTGTGGCCATTTCAGAGACATGGATAGAGCAGTGACAGGAATGGTTGTTGCAGGTT
Source organism: Scyliorhinus canicula (assembly GCF_902713615.1). NCBI lineage: Eukaryota > Metazoa > Chordata > Chondrichthyes > Carcharhiniformes > Scyliorhinidae > Scyliorhinus > Scyliorhinus canicula. The sequence continues at coordinate 95,473,611 of NC_052156.1, forward strand.
CCGGGGTTTAGGTGTTTTAGTAAGGTCAGAGAAGGGGGCAAAAGAGGGGGAGGTGTGGCGCTGCTTGTCAAGGACAGTATTACAGTGGCGGAAAGGATGCTAGATGGGGACTCTTCTTCCGAGGTAATATGGGCTGAGGTTAGAAACAGGAAAGGAGAGGTCACCCTGTTGGGAGTTTTCTATAGGCCACCTAATAGTTCTCGGGATGTAGAGGAAAGGATGGCGAAGATGATTCTGGAAAAGAGCGAAAGTAACAGGGTAGTTGTTATGGGAGACTTTAACTTTCCAAATATTGACTGGAAATGATATAGTTCGAGTACATTAGATGGGTCGTTCTTTGTACAATGTGTGCAGGAGGGTTTCCTGACACAATATGTTGACAGGCCAACAAGAGGCGAGGCCACATTGGATTTGGTTTTGGGTAATGAACCAGGCCAGGTGTTAGATCTGGAGGTAGGTGAGCACTTTGGAAACAGTGACCACAATCCGGTGACCTTTACGTTAGTGATGGAAAGGGATAAGTATACCCCGCAGGGCAAGAGTTATAGCTGGGGGAAGGGCAATTATGATGCCATTAGACATGACTTAGGATGTGTAGGTTGGAGGAGTAGGCTGCAAGGGTTGGGCACACTGGATATGTGGAGCTTGTTCAAGGAACAGCTATTGCATGTTCTTGATAAGTACGTACCAGTCAGGCAGGGAGGAAGGGGTCGAGCGAGGGAACCGTAGTTTACCAAAGAAGTGGAATCTCTTGTTAAGAGGAAGAAGGAGGCCTATGTGAAGATGAGGCGTGAAGTTTCAGTTGGGGCGCTTGATAGTTACAAGGAAGCGAGGTAGGATCTAAAGAGAGAGCTAAGACGAGCAAGGAGGGGACATGAGAAGTCTTTGGCAGGTAGGATCAAGGAAAACCCAAAAGCTTTCTATAGGTATGTCAGGAATAAAAGAATGACTCGGGTAAGAGTAGGGCCAGTCAAGGACAGTGGTGGGAAGTTGTGTGTGGAGGCTGAGGAGATAAGCGAGATACTAAATGAATACTTTTCGTCAGTATTCACTCAGGAAAAAGATAATATTGTGGAGGAGAATGCTGAGACCCAGGCTATGAGAATAGATGGCATTGAGGTGCGTAGGGAAGAAGTGTTGGCAATTCTGGACAAGGTGAAAATAGATAAGTCCCCGGGGCCTGATGGGATTTATCCTAGGATTCTCTGGGAAGCCAGGGAAGAGATTGCTGAGCCTTTGGCTTTGATTTTTAGGTCATCATTGGCTACAGGAATAGTGCCAAAGGACTGGAGGATAGCAAATGTGGTCCCTTTGTTCAAGAAGGGGAGTAGCGATAACCCCGGTAACTATAGGCCAGTGAGCCTAATGTCTGTGGTGGGTAAAGTCTTGGAGAGGATTATAAAAGATACAATTTATAATCATCTAGATAGGAATAATATGATTAGGGATGGTCAGCATGGTTTTGTGAAGGGTAGGTCATGCCTCACAAACCTTATCGAGTTCTTTGAGAAGGTGACTGAACAGGTAGACGAGGGTAGAGCAGTTGATGTGGTGTATTGGATTTCAGTAAAGCGTTTGATAAGGGTCCCCACGGTCGGCTATTGCAGAAAATACAGAGGCTGGGGATTGAGGGTGATTTAGAGATGTGGATCAGAAATTGGCTAGTTGAAAGAAGACAGAGAGTGGTAATTGATGGGAAATGTTCAGAATGGAGTTCAGTTACGAGTGGCGTACCACAAGGATCTGTTCTGGGGCCGTTGCTGTTTGTCATTTTTATAAATGACCTAGAGGAGGGCGCAGAAGGATGGGTGAGTAAATTTGCAGACGACACTAAAGCCGGTGGAGTTGTAGACAGTGCGGAAGGATGTTGCAGGTTACAGAGGGACATCGATAAGCTGCAGAGCTGGGCTGAGAGGTGGCAAATGGAGTTTAATGTGGAGAAGTGTGAGGTGATTCACTTTGGAAAGAATAACAGAAATACGGAATATTTGGCTAATGGTAAAATTCTTGGTAGTGTGGATGAGCAGAGGGCTCTCGGTGTCCATGTACATAGATCCCTGAAAGTTGCCACCCAGGTTGATAGGGTTGTGAAGAAGGCCTATGGTGTGTTGGCCTTTATTGGTAGAGGGATTGAGTTCCGGAGCCATGAGGTCATGTTGCAGTTGTACAAAACTCTAGTACGGCCGCATTTGGAGTATTGCGCACAGTTCTGGTCGCCTCATTATAGGAAGGACGTGGAAGCTTTGGAACGGGTGCAGAGGAGATTTACCAGGATGTTGCCTGGTATGGAGGGAAAATCTTATGAGGAAAGGCTGATGGACTTGAGGTTGTTTTCGTTAGAGAGAAGAAGGTTAAGAGGTGACTTAATAGAGGCATACAAAATGATCAGAGGGTTAGATAGGGTGGACAGCGAGAGCCTTCTCCCGCGGATGGAGGTGGCTAGCACGAGGGGACATAGCCTTAAATTGAGGGGTAATAGATATAGGACAGAGGTCAGAGGTGGGTTTTTGACGCAAAGAGTGGTGAGGCCGTGGAATGCCCTACCTGCAACAGTAGTGAACTCGCCAACATTGAGGGCATTTAAAAGTTTATTGGATGAGGGCATAGTGTAGGTTAGATGGCCTTTAGTTTTTTTCCATGTCGGTGCAACATCGAGGGCCGAAGGGCCTGTACTGCGCTGTATCGTTCTATGTTCTAAAGATAAAGAGGTCAGTGAATAGCTCTAGAACGGGTGCAACTACGTTTTCTATAGGTTTTTTGGTGATATTTAATGAAATATTTACGTGGGGCTTTGGGGCATACAATCAAGATTTGCCCCAGGCATCACCAGACCTCTGCACGCCACTGCCCTCCACCCAACATTGGTTCCTCAAGCAAAAACCCTAAATCCTCCCAGAACAACATCCGTGGCCCAAATGCCATATTTTTCCATGTTTTATTACACTGGTCACCAGCCCCATTGTGGTCTTGCTCGAGCGCAACAATCATGCCCATTGTGTAATGTCAAGAAGGAATTAGATGAAATTATTGGAGCTAAAAGGATCCAGGGATATGGGGGGGGGGGGGGGGGGGTCAACTTTGATCAACCATGATTACAATGAATGGTGGAGCAGATTTGAAGGTCCAGATGGCATCATTCTGCTTCTATTTTCTACACATGTTTCTATGTCACACCACATCGGAAGGAATTGGGTGACCACCAGGCCAACAAGAATATCAGGTACTAGTTCATCAGTCCCCTGGGGTCCCGCTCGCACATTGGTATTCTAACTTGGAGGCTGATGAGGGCACTGGCTCCTCCCGGGAGTGCGGACAGAACCAATCTTCTGGCATCACAAGCAGCCTAATCACTTTTTTTCCAAAATGAATTTTTGGCAAAAAACAGTTAATTTTGATGGGAGACGCTCTGAAAAGCAACGGCAAACTACTCAAACTAATTTGGGAGGGGCAGGGAACATAGACTGTAAAGAACAAAGAACAATACAGTACAGGATGGGGAGGAAAGAGAGGAAGAGATATAGTAATAGGGGAATCTGTATAGCCAGGGAATGGATACTGTGGTCATCAATGAGACTTCAGGATGGTGTGTTGCCTCCCAAGGTCCGGGATATCACTCAACGGCTACAAGGCATCTTGGAGGGGGAGTGTGATAAGGCAGAAGTTATGCTACACGTTGGTACCACTGACATAGGTAGAAAGAGGGATGAGATCTTGCATCGAGAATTCAGGGAGCTAGGTAGTAGACTTAAAAGCAGGATCTCTTGGGTTGTAATCTCTGGATTACTACTGCTGCCTCGTGCCAGTGAATACAGAAATAGGAGAATAGTGCAGATGAATGCTGATGTGTTATCTGTGTTGGTCTAACATCGACTGCAACTGGATGCAGTAAAACGAGAAACAAGCTTCCGACACAGGAGATGGTCCAACACTGTTTTATTGAACCTGTTGATTGCTGTACATAATCTGTTGTGGGTTGACACTCTATTAACCCAACTGATAATCTCTGACTGGCTTGACCAGACTAGCTCTCTATCACATGATGATGATGTTCATTGGCCTGTGCACTGCGACTATCTCCCTAGCCGTGTCCTGTGAGAGAGGGAGAGTCTTAATGCCCTGTGGGCTTTATAGTGGTATCCTGTCTGGTGATTGGCTGTTCTGTGTCGTGTGTGTTCATTGATTATCCTGTGTGTCAATCACTGCCTGTCTGCATCTCATGATATACATGAGTGGATATTATGACAAATGCGTGGCCCAAGAGTTGGTGCAGGAGGGAGGTTTTAGATTCCTGGATCACGGGGGGCCGTACTGGGGAAGGTGGGACATGTGCAAGTGGAATGATCTACATCTGAACCAGAGTGGGACTAACATCCTTACCGGCAAGTTTGCTAGTGCGATTGGGAGGAGTTTAAACTAATTTGGGAGGGGCAGGGAACATAGACTGTAAAGAACAAAGAACAATACAGCACAGGAACAGGCTCTTCGGCTCTCCAAGCCTGTACTGGTCATGATACCATCCTTGGCCAAAACCCTCAGCACTTCCTTGTGCCGTATCCTCTACGCCCATCCTATCCATGTGTTTGTCGAGATGTCTTTTGAACGCCGTTAATGTATCTGCTTCCACAACCTGTCAATGCATTCCAGGCACTCACCACCCTCTGTAAATAAACCTGCCTCACACATCTCCTCTAAACTTTGCCCCGTGGACCTTAAACCTATGCCCGCTGGTGACTGACCCTTTCACCTTGGGAAAGAGTGCCTGCCCATCCACTCTATCCACCTGCCCATCCACTCTATCCATGTCCCACATAATCTACTCCGTCATGCCAATGAAAACAGTCCAAGTCTATTCAGCCTCTCCTCATAACTAACACCCTCCAGACCAGACAACATCCTGGTAAACCTCCTCTACACCCTCTCAAAAGCCTCTACATCGTTCTGGTAGTGTGGCAACCAGAATTGTGCGCAATATTCCAAGTGCAGCCTTACCAAGGTTCTATACAACTGTAGCATGACTTTCCAATTTTTATACTCTATGTGCCGCCCAATGTTGGCAAGCATTCCATCTGCTTTCTTAACTAGCTTGTCCACTTGTGTTACCACTTTCAAAGATCTGTGGACATGCAAGCCCAGATCTCTCTGACTTTCTATGTTCCTAAATGTTTTGCTATTTATGGTATATTTCACTTCTATGTTACCAAAATGCATTACCTTACATTTGTCCGGATTAAATTGCATTAGTACTTTCTCTGCCCAGGTCAGCAGAATAGAGACCAGCATAGCACGATAAAACAATCAAGTCAGAGAGAATACAGCTTTTTAAATTTCAAGGAAGTAAGACAAGGCTGGATGTTCTCTACATTAATGTAAGAAGTATTACAGTTAACACGGGTGAGTTAAGGGCAGGGATTTACACATGTAATTGTGATATAGTAGCCATCACAGAGACGTAGGCAGCATGGTAGCACAGTGGTTAGCACTGTTGCTTCACAGCGCCTGGGTTCCAAGTTTGGTTCCCACTTGGGTCACTGTCTGTGTGGAGTCTGCACGTTCTCCCCGTGTCTGCGTGCGTTTCCTCCAGGTGCTGCGGTTTCCTCCCACAAAGTGCCGAAAAACATGCTGTTGGGTCAATTGGACAGTCTGAATTCACCCTCCGTGTACCCGAACAGGTGCCAGAGTGTGGAGACTAGGGGATTTTCACAGTACCTTCATTGTGGTGTTAATGTAAACCTACTTGTGACAATAATAAAGACTTATTATTATTAGTTGAGGGAGGGGCAGGATTGGCAGCTCAAATCTCGGGATATAGAATCTCCAGGTGAGACATAGAAGGAGGTAAAAGAGGAGGAGGCGTTGCATTACTAGTTAACGGGCGGTATTCTCTGTTGGCCGCCACCAAATCCGCGCCACGAAATTGGGCGGAGAATAGGTTCCAACGAGAAAAATTGCCGCGGCCGCCGATCTGACCCAAAATTGCAATTCTCCGTCAGCTTGACAGCGGTGTCAATGCGTACTGGAGCGCACATGCAGTAAACATCGTTTGCATATCATTAGCGGGCCTGACCCGGTATTCTCTGTGGCCTCTGTGATTCTCTGCCTCCGATGGGCCAAGTTCCCAATGGCAATGATGACTTATGCTTTTAAAAATCGTGAAACCAACGTTGTGGCTGATGAGAGACAGAGAGAGGAGGTAGGACACAGAGAGTAGCGACAGTGGGTGCTGGGCCGGCTGGGGTGGGAGGGGGGTAATGGAGGGAACACACAGAATGGCTGGTGTGACCCCTCCCCCATGGGAATGGGCCGGTGCCCAGGCACGGACCGCCATTACCCCGGACGGCACACCCCACTGACCGCCCACCTAGGCTCCTGGTTCTGCAGAGTGACACCGGCTATCTGGATGCCCCTACCCCACACCCCACCCTCGGCCCAGCTGCCACCTGCCGGTGGCCCATCCAGGGCAATTTCCACTGTAGCCCATATGGGGGCCGCGGTACATTCCCTGGTGAGAGCAATGCCAGCCAACAGTACCCCTGGCATCTAGGACGGATCCCCACAGTGCCAGCCACCGACAGGGCCAGGGCTGCGGGGATGGTGGGAGTGGACATGTAGGGGCAGAGCCCGGGTACCAACCATGGCCACCATGTCGCCCATTGGACCTGGTTGGGCAGGGGGGGTGCACATGCTAAAATATAGGCCTTTCACCCCCTGCAGACAATGGATATTTGAATGCAACCAATAATGGTGGCCTTCCTCCTAGTCGCTGCAGCCCTAAGGGATTCACTGAGGCTGCACGAGCTGGAGCTGCTCGTGGAGGAGGAAGCTGTATCAGTGGAGCGGGCAGCAGAGGAACAGGTGGCAGCCGCCCAGGATGGAGAGCGAGCCGCTCCAAAGGCCGAGGAGGAGGAAGTGCCAAGGAGGCGCTGCATGAGGCCTTATATGTACTGGCACCTCCTGTCATTTGAGAATTTGCTGGACCGGGCATGCCAAAGACTCCGGCTGAGCAGATGATGGCACACCTGGCACCTCAGGGGAATGAGGGAGGACACTTGCTCCCGGTGGCCGTCAAGGTGACGGTTGCCCTAAACCTTTACGCGACGAGATCCTTCCAGGTGTCTAGTGGCAACCTGTCGGGGTCTCACAGCATCTGTGGCATCACGGTGGCCCTACATGTTCAGGTGGCTCAATACATCCATTTCTGCCCGGGCGGTGGAGTTCGCTGCCATCACCAACATGCCCGGGTCCAGGGGATGATCGAGTGGTGCTTCAGCCTCTTGAAGATTTGGTTCAGGTGCCTGGACCGCTCCGGTGGTAACCCCTTCCCTCATGCCACATCGGCCAGCGCTGAGCAATGCTACCAATGTTCCCAGCCATGGCCTGCACTGACTGGGCCATGCTCAGGAGCGCCGCTGCGATGTCCATAATGCCCAGACCTCGGACATGCTGATCCACAGCCGAAACCATCACTTCCAAAGCCTCCACTGCGGATGCCACCCGTGCGGTGTTGGCCTGCTTGGCACACGCTGTCTGCATCACCTCCTGCTCCTGCAGGCAGTTGGACACTCCAACTTCACCTGCAGGTGCTGGATGCTCAACAACAATCCCTATTATAGTCCCTAGCTCTGCGACTGTCCATTCCAGTAGTCTGAAACCTGGCTAGTTCCTGGGGCCAGCCTGCCCTCTGGCTGTCTGCCCGCTCGGGAGTTCCTACCACCACCTGCTGTACCGGAGCATGTGTGTACTGCGCACCAGGTGGTGTCCCAGGAGTCTCTTCACTAAAGAGGCCGGCCGCGGGAGTATCTCTGGGATGGTGGAGGATGTTGAAGACAGTTGTGACAGAAAATCACTGTCATCCTCCAACCCGAGCTCCCGGGTCTAATGAATCTTGGGTGGAGGGCTGGTGTCCGAACTGATCTCATCGCTGCTCAGCTTTTGCTGTAGCACTGGCTGGGTTGCCAGATGGAGCTGCCCCATCACCAGCAGGTCCTGTAAGATACAAGATGGATGATTAGACCGTGGGTCGGGAGGAAGTGGGGTGAGCATGTGGGTGGGGGCTGGCGCGGTCGAGGTGGTGTCGGGTGAGGTTGGGAGTGAGGATGGTTGACACAAGTGGCATGGGGAACCGCAACTTCCTCACCTGCGGCCGAACTCCACCTCAGCGACCTCCTTTTTTACTGGGCCGCCAAACATGTCCAGGGCCCTCTGCTCTGCCATAGTGAGGGTTCGCAGGTCCGGTGGTTTCCCACCTGTCTACTCCCGCTCCCGGCAGGTGTGCGCGGCCTTCTCGGATGGGGGGTGGGGGGACATAAAACAACAGCGTTAGACAGTCTGACACATGCAGCCTGGGGAATGGGCAGCTGGTGGCCTCAGTGACCAGGGCACCCGGCCATGGCAGCCAGTATGGGTGCCAGCACGTGGTGCAGGGTGGGGGTTCGGCTACCCTCCTAGTGGGGGGAAGGGGGTGTCGGGTTATGGGTGTGTGAGAAGGGGGTTGGTGCCAAGGGCACAGTGCTCCCTACTCACCCTGGCTATCCTGAGAAAGTTGTGCCGTTTTTTACGGCAATGCTGGCCAGTCCGGATGGTGTTGCCCACGGTGCTGACCGCCGAAGCCATCTGCGCCCAGGCACGACGAACAGCGGCTGCTGGCAGCCTCCTTCCCAGGCCAGGGTATAGGGTCAACGTCCTCTCCTCCACAGCGTCCAAGAGGGTCTTGATCTCTGTTTCTGCAAACCTTGATGTCGGTCCCCTTAGCCATTCTGTTGTCTAGGATGGAGTGTTTGGGGTGCGAAGTGTGTATATGTGGCTGCAACCTATCAGCCCCTGAGTGTCAATCGCAAAACCGGCGAGTCCAGCACCGTTTCTTATTAGAATGGATTGTGTTCCATGTGGCACCGGTGCTAGCTCCTTAACAGTAGCGGAATCAGTCCAGGTATGGCGGCAGTTTTGCTGTCGTGAATGTCCATAAATTCCGTGTTGGCGTCAACCCTTAGTTTCAGAAACGGAGAATCCCACTCAAGGAGTCCGTTACTGCAGTAAGGACAGATCGAATCTTGGGGGGGTCATTAACTGAAGCTTTGTGGGTAGTGCTTAGGAATTTAAAAAGCCACATTGTATGTATTATGGACCCCCAGATAGTCAGCAGGAAATTGAGGAGCACAGATGTGTGCAATTCACAGAGGTGTGTAAAAATAATACGGTAATTATATCAGGTGATTTCAAACTTGCCCAACATTAATTGGGATAGTCATCATGTTAAGGGCTTAGATGGAGCAGAGTTCTTAAAATGTACACAGGAGAACCTTTTACCTCAGTGTGTAGAGGGTCCAACAAGGGATGGCACAGTGCTGGACCTATTTCTGGGGACTGAAACCAGACTGGTGGTTGAGATGTTGGTGGGGAGTGGGGGGGGGGGGGGGGGGGACATTTTAGTGATAGTGACCACAATACCACGTTGACACATTGATTGACACTGTTGCTTCACAGTGCCAGGGTTCGATTCCCTGTCTGTGCGGAGTCTGTACATTCTCCCCGTGTATGTGTTGGTTTCCTCCGGGTGCTCCGGTTTCCTCCCACAGGTCCTGAAAGACATGCTGTTAGGTGAATTGGACATTCTGAATTCTCCCTCTGTGTAGCCGAACAGGCGCCGGAATGTGGCAACTAAGGGCTTTTCACAGTAACTTCATTGCAGTGTTAATGTAAGCCTACTTGTGACAATAAAGATTATTATTACAACATGGTACAACTTAAGCTTGTTATGAACAAAGAAATTGAGACACAAGTTGCAAAAAAAGGTTTTGGATTGGGGGAGATCGGATTTTAGTAAAATAAGGCAGGATCTGGCCAAGGTAGACTGGGAAGAATTACTTGTGGGAAATTTACGCGGGGGACGTTCAAAAATGAAATGGAGAGGGTACAGGCCCAACATCATCTCTCTTGGGTGATAGAAAAGAGTAACAAACCCAGAGAACCATGGATGACCAGAGACATTCAGTTTACGATGAGAAGGAAAAGAGAGGCTTTTAGCAAGGGGAGCAAATCAGCAGAGGCATTAGTGGAGTATAGAAAGTGCAGGATGGAGCTTAAGAAAGCAATGTGGAAAGTAAAGAGGGGATTGATGTACCATCAATTGGACTCAAGACACGATGAAGATCCAAACTGTGGCTTTAATCAGCTAGTTGTTAGCCCGGTGGTTGACTACAGAGAAAGACCGACCACCGGGAACTAGGTATGTCAGGAATAAAAGAATGACTAGGGTAAGAGTAGGGCCAGTCAAGGACAGTGGTGGGAAGTTGTGTATGGAGGCTGAGGAGATAAGCGAGATACTAAATGAATACTTTTCGTCAGTATTCACTCAGGAAAAAGATAATGTTGTGGAGGAGAATGCTGAGACCCAGGCTATTAGAATAGATGGCATTGAGGTGCGTAGGGAAGAAGTGTTGGCAATTCTGGACAAGGTGAAAATAGATAAGTCCCCGGGGCCTGATGGGATTTATCCTAGGATTCTCTGGGAAGCCAGGGAAGAGATTGCTGAGCCTTTGGCTTTGATTTTTATGTCATCATTGGCTACAGGAATAGTGCCAGAGGACTGGAGGATAGCAAATGTGGTCCCTTTGTTCAAGAAGGGGAGTAGAGATAACCCCGGTAACTATAGGCCTCACGTCTGTTGTGGGTAAAGTCTTGGAGAGGATTATAAGAGATACGATTTATAATCATCTAGATAGGAATAATATGATTAGGGATAGTCAGCATGGTTTTGTGAAGGGTAGGTCATGCCTCACAAACCTTATCGAGTTCTTTGAGAAGGTGACTGAACAGGTAGACGAGGGTAGAGCAGTTGATGTGGTGTATATGGATTTCAGTAAAGCGTTTGATAAGGTTCCCCACGGTCGTCTATTGCAGAAAATACGGAGGCTGGGGATTGAGGGTGATTTAGAGATGTGGATCAGAAATTGGCTAGTTGAAAGAAGACAGAGGGTGGTGGTTGATGGCAAATGTTCAGAATGGAGTTCAGTTACGAACTGGCGTACCACAAGGATCTGTTCTGGGGCCGTTGCTGTTTGTCATTTTTATAAATGACCTAGAGGAGGGCACAGAAGGTTGGTTGAGTAAATTTGCAGACGACACTAAAGTCGGTGGAGTTGTAGACAGTGTGGAAGGATGTTGCAGGTTACAGAGGGACATCGATAAGCTGCAGAGCTGGGCTGAGAGGTGGCAAATGGAGTTTAATGTAGAGAAGTGTGAGGTGATTCACTTTGGAAAGAATAACAGGAATGCGGAATATTTGGCTAATGGTAAAATTCTTAGCAGTGTGGATGAGCAGAGGGATCTCGGTGTCCATGTACATAGATTCCTGAAAGTTGCCACCCAGGTTGATAGGGTTGTGAAGAAGGCCTATGGTGTGTTGGCCTTTATTGGTAGAGGGATTGAGTTCCGGAGCCATGAGGTCATGTTGCAGCTGTACAAAACTCTGGTACGGCCGCATTTGGAGTATTGCGTACAGTTCTGGTCGCCTCATTATAGGAAGGACGTGGAAGCTTTGGAACGGGTGCAGAGGAGATTTACCAGGATGTTGCCTGGTATGGAGGGAAAATCTTATGAGGAAAGGCTGATGGACTTGAGGTTGTTTTCGTTAGAGAGAAGAAGGTTAAGAGGTGACTTAATAGAGGCATACAAGATGATCAGAGGGTTAGATAGGGTGGACAGCGAGAGCCTTCTCCCGCGGATGGAGGTGGCTAGCACGAGGGGACATAGCCTTAAATTGAGGGGTAATAGATATAGGACGGACGTCAGAGGTAGGTTTTTTACGCAAAGAGTGGTGAGGCCGTGGAATGCCCTACCTGCAACAGCAGTGACCTCGCCAACATTGAGGGCATTTAAAAGTTTATTGGATAAGCATATGGATGATAATGGCATAGTGTAGGTTAGATGGCCTTTAGTTTTTGACTTCCCATGTCGGTGCAACATCGTGGGCCGAAGGGCCTGTACTGCGCTGTATCGTTCTATGTTCTATGTTCTATGTTGACCCCGCCTCGGAGGCGGGGTCAACTTGTCTCTCGACCAATTGGTGAGCAGTCACATGACTAGTCCCAGCCAATCGGACAAGAGGCACATGACCAGTCAGAGCCAATGGGAAACCAATGCTCTGCACCAATGGCAGTGCTCATATCCATACCACCACAGGGATATGAGAAACCTCTGGCTGGTAAAAGTAGGGAAAATCCAAAGTTATCCAAAAGTATATCAATGGGAAAAGGATAACCTGGGAAAGAGAAGGGCCCATTAGAAACCGAGGGTACAAACTGTGGTGGAGCCAAAGGACATTGGTAGGGTGTTGAACATATATTTCACATCTATCTTTACCCAAGAAAATGAGGATATTGGTGTGGAACTCGGGGAGAGAAACGGTGATGTTCTTGAGCAATTGACATAGGGAGTGACAAGGTATTGGAGGTGTTGGTGGGCTTAAAAGTGGACAAATCTCCAGGTCCTGATGAATTGTGTACCAGAATGTTGTGAAATGAAAATCGCTTTTTGTTACAAGTAGGCTTCAAATGAAGTTACTGTGAAAAGCCCGGGAGGCAAGGGAGGAGATTGTAGGGGCTCTGACCCAAATTTTTAATTCTTCTCTGGACACAAAGATGGTGCCAGAGGACTGGAGAACAGCTAATGTGGTTCCAATATTTAAGAAGGGTTGGAGAGATAAGCCAGGGAACTACAGACCAGTCAGTCTCATGTCAGTGGAGGGGGAATTGTTGGAGAATATTCTGAAGGAGATAATCTATCTCCACTTGGAGAGGCAAGGTTTGATCAGGAATAGTCAGCATGGTTTTGTCAGAGGGAGCTCATGATTGAATTTTTGAGGTGGTGACGTGGAATGTAGATGAGGGTAGTGTGGTTGATGTTGTTTGTGTGGGTTTCAGCAAAGCTTTTGACAAGGTCCCACATGTGGGACTTCTAAAGAAGGCAACACTTGGCTCAGCTGTAGGAGATAGAGGGTAATGACAGACGGCTGCTTCAGTGACTGGAAGTCAGTGTGTAGTAGCGTACCAATGGGATCTGTGCTGGGTTCCCTATTATTTGTCATTTATTAAACAACATAAATGACAATGTGGGGAGTAGGATCAGTAAGTTTGCAGAGTGGCTGGGTGGTTTACAGTGAGCTTGGGTTAACAGTGAGTGTCTTGGGTTACAGAAGATATAGACGGGTTGGTCAAGTGGGCAGATAAGTGGCAGATGGAATTTAACCCTGAAAAGTGTGAGGTGATACACTTTGGAAGGAGTCTTTTGACAAGGAAGCATTCATAGAATGGTATGATACAGGGAAGTTCTGAGGAACAAAGAGACCTTGGCATGTTTGTCCATGGATCTCTAAAGGCAGACGGGCAGGTTAATAGGGTGGTGAAAAAGGCATGTGGGACACTTGTCTTTATCAATCAAGGCATAGATTACAAAATCACTTTGGTGAGGCCCCAGCTGGAGTATTGTGTACAATTCTGCTCACTACATTATAGGAAGGATGTGATTGCACTGGAGAGGGTGCAAAGGAGATTCACCAGGATGTTAGACCATAAGACATAGGAGCAGAATTAGGCCACTTGGCCCATCGAGTCTGTTCCGCCATTCAATCATGGCTGATATTTTGCTCATCCCCATTCTCCTGCCTTCTCCCCATAACCCCTGATGCCCTTATTAATCAAGAACCTATCCATCTCTGTCTTAAAGACACTCAGTGAATTGGCCTCTACAGTCTTCTGCGGCAAATAGTTCCACAGATTCACCACCCTCTTGCTGAAGAAATTCCTCCTCATCTCTGTTTTAAAGGATCGTCCCTTTAGTCTGAGATGGTGTACTCTGGTTCTAGTTTTTCCTACAAGTGGAAACATCCTCTCCCTGTCCACTCTATCCAGGCATCGCAGAATCATACAATTTACCATATGCCTTCTTGACTACCTTCTCCACCTGTGTTATGTACCTGTGTACAGGTGGACCTGTACACCTAGATCTCTCTGACTGTCAATACTCTTGAGGGTTCTACCATTCACTCTATATTCCCTACCTGCATTGACCTTCCAAAATGAATTATCTCGCATTAGTCCGGATTAAACTCCATGGTTATGGGCCATGTGCTGGCAAATGGGATTAGGTAGGCCAGTCAGGTGATTTTCATGCATCAGCGCAGACCTGATGGGCTAAAGGGCGTCTTCTGCACTATATTCTGTGATTTTGATTCTGAGGAGGCTGGTAATTAGAAAGAGTTCTACATTTCTCTCATGGCATATTTCACTTTTTCTTATTCTAGAACTGAAGAAACCACCATTGGCACCAAAACCAAAGCTTCAGGAGCGACCTTCCTCGCTGGCTGTTCCAAAGAGGATTCCTTCCCAGATCCCAAGGTCAGCTGCTGTTCCTACTTCGGCTCCAGGATCTAAGGGCACAAAGCCACCAATTGCTCCGAAACCAAATTTAGCCAGTCAGGAGCCAGTTGTTCAGGCAACACCGACTCAACATAACAATTTAAACAGAAGCTCAAATGGAAAATTGTTGATCGCTGATCCATTACTGGTTGTGAATGTGAACAAGCTTGATATTACTGATCCATTGGGTGAATCGGAAAGCAGTGTAAGCTGTCCAGGAGCTGAAGCTGACAGAGCTGCTTCAGGTGATGGACATAATGTTCTAAGTGAAAGTCAGACTTCAAAATACCATGAAAATGAGACTCGGATGTTTTATGGTGGTGAACAAGAAGTGACTCTACAGGAGGGCAATGGGTTTGTGCAGTTAGTAACCAACAACATGGATCCTTCTGATTTGGGCACTGATGCAGAATTGGATTTGCGATGCTTTGAAAACCAAACAGTTCTGGTGTGCATAAACACTGATGGAGCTGACGATGGTGATCGTCTTAATGATGCTTCTTGGGATGACTGCTTCTTTCAAAGAACATTTCAATCTAAGACTCACGCAGCTCATCCTCATCATCATCAACACAGCAAAGATGAAAACGTCAGCTTTGCAGCAGGAGAGCCAGATGGCCCCGGGGAGGAGGCAGACAGCCCCGGGGAGGAGGCAGACGGTCCCGGGCTGGAGGCAGACGGTCCCAGGCAGGAGGCAGACGGCCGCGGGGAGGAGGCAGACGGTCCCGTGGAGGAGACAGACGGCCCCGGGGAGGAGGCAGACGGCCCTGGGGAGGAGGCAGACGGTCCCGGGGTGGAGGCAGACGGCCCCGGGGAGGAGGCAGACGGTCCCGGGGAGGAGGCAGACGGCCCCGGGGAGGAGGCAGACGGTCCCGGGGAGGAGGCAGACGGTCCCGGGGAGGAGGCAGACGGTCCCGGGGAGGAGGCAGACGGTCCCGGGGAGGAGGCAGACGGCCCCGGGAAGGAGGCAGACGGTCCCGGGGTGGAGGCAGACGGTCCGGGGGAGGAGGCAGACGGTCCTGGGTTGGAGGCAGACGGTCCGGGGGAGGAGGCAGACGGCCCCGGGGAAGGGGCAGACGGTGCCGGGGAGGAGGCAGACGGCCCCGGGGAGGAGGCAGAAGGTCCGGGGGAGGAGGCAGACGGTCCCGGGGAAGAGGCAGACGGTCCCGGGGAGGAGGCAGACGGCCCCGGGGAGGAGGCAGACGGTCCCGGGGAGGAGGCAGACGGCCCCGGGGAGGAGGCAGATGGTCCCAGGCAGACGGCAGACGGTCCCGGGGAGGAGGCAGACGGCCCCGGCGAGGAGGCAGACGGCCCCGGCGAGGAGGCAGACGGTCCCGGGGAGGAGGCAGACGGTCCCGGGGAGGAGGCAGACGGCCCCGGGGAGGAGGCAGACGGTCCCGGGGAGGAGGCAGACGGCCCCGGGCTGGAGGCAGACGTCCGCGGGGAGGAGGCAGACGGTCCCGGGGTGGAGGCAGATGGTCCTGGGGAGGAGGCAGACGGCCGCGGGGAGGAGGCAGACGGCCCCGGGGAGGAGGCAGACGGTCCCGGGGTGGAGGCAGACGGCCCCGGGGAGGGGGCAGACGGTCCCGGGGAGGGGGCAGACGGTCCCGGGGAGGAGGCAGACGGTCCCGGGGAGGAGGCAGACGGTCCCGGGGAGGAGGCAGACGGTTCCGGGGAGGGGGCAGACGGTCCCGGGCAAGAGGCAGATGGTCCCGGGGAGGAGGCAGACGGTCCCAGGGAGGAGGCAGACGATCCCGGGGAGGGGGCAGACGGTCCCGGGGAGGAGGCAGACGGTCCCGGGGAGGAGGCAGACGGTCCCAGGGAGGAGGCAGACGGTCCTGGGCTGGAGGCAGACGATCCCGGGGAGGAGGCAGACGGTCCTGGGCTGGAGGCAGACGATCCCGGGGAGGAGGCAGACGGTCCCGGGGAGGAGGCAGACGGTCCCGGGGTGGAGGCAGACGGTCCCGGGGAGGAGGCAGACGGTCCTGGGCTGGAGGCAGACGATCCCGGGGAGGAGGCAGACGGTCCCGGGGAGGAGGCAGACGGTCCCGGGGTGGAGGCAGACGGTCCCGGGGAGGAGGCAGACGGTCCCGGGGAGGAGGCAGACGATCCCGGGGAGGAGGCAGACGGTCCTGGGCTGGAGGCAGACGGTCCCGGGGAGGGGGCAGACGGTCCCGGGGAGGAGACAGACGGTCCCGGGGAGGAGGCAGACGGCCCCGGGGAGGAGGCAGACGGTCCCGGGGAGGAGGCAGACGGTCCCGGGCAGGAGGCAGATGGTCCCGGGGAGGGGGCAGACCGTCCCGGGCAGGAGACAGACAGTCCCGGGGAGGAGGCAGACGGTCCTGGGCTGGAGGCAGACGGTCCCGGGGAGGAGGCAGACGGTCCCGGGGAGGAGGCAGACGGTCCTGGGCTGGAGGCAGACGGTCCCGGGGAGGAGGCAGACGGTCCCGGGGAGGAGGCAGACGATCCCGGGGAGGAGGCAGACGATCCCGGGGAGGGGGCAGACGGTCCCGGGGAGGAAGCTAAAGGCCCCGGGGAAGAGGTGGACAGTTTCAGGAAGGAGGCAGATAGCCCCGTGGAGGAGTCGGGCAGACTTGTAGAAGAGCCAGGTGGCCCCGGGGTGGAGGCATACAGACTTGCGGAGGACGGTCCCGGGGAGGCAGCAGATTATTCCGGGGAAGTGGTAGATGGTCCCGGACAGGCGGAAGACGGTCCCAGGGAGGAGGCAGACGGTTCCGGGCAGGCGGCAGACGGTCCCGGGCAGGCGGCAGACGGTCGCGGGGAGGAGGCAGACGGTCCTGGGGAGGGGGCAGACGGTCCTGGGGAGGGGGCAGACGGTCCCGGGGAGGAGGCAGACGGTCCCGGGCAGGCGGCAGACGGTCCTGGGGAGGAGGCAGACGATCCCGGGGAGGAGGCAGACGGTCCCAGGCTGGAGGCAGACGGCCCCGGGCAGGCGGCAGACGGTCCTGGGGAGGTGGCAGACGATCCCGGGCAGGAGGCAGACGGTCCCGGGGAGGAGGCAGACGGTTCCGGGCAGGAGGCAGACAGCCGCGGGGAGGTGGCAGACGGTCCCGGGGAGGAGGCAGAAGGTCCCGGGGAGGAGGCAGACGGTCCCGGGGAGGAGGCAGACGGTCCCGGGCAGGAGGCAGACGGTCCCGGGGAGGAGGCAGACGGTCCCGGGGAGGAGGCAGACGGTCCCGGGCAGGAGGCAGACGGTCCCGGGGAGGAGGCAGACGGTCCCGGGGAGGAGGCAGACGGTCCCGGGGAGGAGGCAGACGGTCCCGGGGAGGAGGCAGACGGTCCCGGGGAGGAGGCAGACGATCCCGGGGAGGAGGCAGACGGCCGCAGGGAGGAGGCAGACGATCCCGGGGAGGAGGCAGACGGCCGCGGGGAGGAGGCAGACGATCCCGGGGAGGAGGCAGACGGTCCCGGGGAGGAGGCAGACGGTCCCGGGCAAGAGGCAGACGGTCCCGGGGAGGAGGCAGACGGTCCCGGGCAAGAGGCAGACGGTCCCGGGGAGGAGGCAGACGGTCCCGGGGAGGAGGCAGACGGTTACGGACAGGCGGCTGACAATCCCGTGGAGGAGGCAGACGGTCCCTGGGAGGAGGCAGACAGTCCCTGGGAGGAGGCAGACAGTCCCGGGGAGGAGGCAGATGGTCCCAGGGAGGGGGCCGATTGTCCCGGGCAGGGGGCAGACAAAGCTAGAGCTGACGTGGATGAGATAGGCGAGGATGAGTGTGAGGTGCCCGATGCTGAGGCAGACAAGGTCAGTGATGGGGCAAATGAGGTTGAGGCGAATGGGGTAAAGATCATGCCGGATAGGTTTGAGACGCATGGGGTCAGGGCAGACGAGATCATGGTGGGCAGGGTCAGGGTGGACGTCTTCGGAGAGGATGGGATCCGGGCTGACGGGGTCAAGGTGGATGGATTTGGGGCTGATGGGCTTGTTAGAAACATGTTAACAGGATCATCCAGAACATTGAGTTTGAAAGGTAATTTTCAGTGTAATGATGAAGACATATGCAGAACATCATTGAACATTGTATCCTGTGAGCAAAAGGAGGAATATAGCCCAAATAATGAACCAATGGAGTTATCATTTGACTCTGTAACTGCAGAACAAAAAGAGTTTTCTGCAAGGGAAGATCATTCAGATGTCTGTACTGATGATATCACAGTGGAAGCCAGACCCACCACCTCTAAGTGCATTCTACCATGCCCAATTGAAACAGAGTGCAGCCTGCTACTGGAGCAAAATACTGAACATGCAGAGAAAATAGATGTGTCCTCGGCAAGTGCTAATTTGAGACAAGTGAATGAATGGTTTACTAAAGTAGAAGGTGATAAATCTGTTATTGCAGACTGGAATGACATGAGAATGAGAACAAGATCTCTCAGTACAAAAGTGCCTGAGACTGTCCCAGAAGAGACTGTTGGCGAATCTCCACAGCAAACGCTGTGTGGAAGAGCAATAGGAGACCCCAAACAAGTGAAAATGGATGGTGAAGTGTGTGAAAACATGAGGATGATTCCAGCAAAGCACAGGCGCCACACTTTCTATCCACGCTCGTATTCTGTGGAAAGCAGGGATATGCCCATTTTTGTTTGCAGAAAAACTGAGGTCTCACATTTAGATGACAGCAGAATGAAGAGAAAGGAAGATAATTTCTCCCTACCTTCTGTTGTGTCATCAGGTAGTCAGTTAAAATGTAATCATCTCCCAACATCTACTCCATCATCAGTGGTGGACATACCCCCTCCATTTCAGCTAGCCAGTATCACCAAAAAGCCCATCACCAAGAGTTCACCATCCCTCTTGGTAGAGAGTGAATCTCCTGATAAATATTTAAAGCAAAGTGCAAAGAAAAAGTCATCCTTTAAGCGTTTTTTGCCGATTAAACTGTCACTTAAGAAGAAAATTGAAAATAAGATGGCTGTTGAGGTAAATGTGTGCAGGACTCCCTCAGATACATGCAGGGGCCTGGAGTTTGATGGCCGAAGTTTGGGTAACTCCCCACAGATCAAGGCGCGATCTGGAAAGATGTGCATATTGGATTCTTCATCCACTTTCTTAATCAATAAGGATGGTAAGAGAAAAGGAATGCCGAAGCCTTTCAGCAGGAGTGTGTCCAGGGTTGAATCCTTTGAGAACAAGTCGCGACATTCATACACATCACTTCCTTTAACCAAACCCAGATCAATTTCATTTCCCAACTCCGACACGTCTGATTATGAGAATATTCCAGCTGTCAGCTCAGACTATGAAAATATCCAGATTCCACCCAGAAGGAATGGTCGCTCAGGAACTGTCACTGAATTCTTCGAAGATTCCAGAAGAGTTTTCACATCAGCCTCTGAGAATGATGGTTACGTAGACATGACCAGCTTTGCTCCATTTGAGAGCAGGCAGAACGCTGAGCAGGACCTGGAAAGGTGAGAATTAGGCCACCAAGAATATTGTTGTCCTCTTAATGCTAGGGGTGGGGGGGAGGTGGGGGATGAAATAGAAATGTGATTGAGGTGTAGCAAAGACAATCAACACAAAAATACCAAAAAAAAAGCTTTGCGCTCTCAGTATTAAATGGCAACTTTTCTAAATTTTGTTTGTATTAACTGACAACATTGTGTGTGATCCCATTCTGAGCAAAGGGGTAGAATGTGCTTCTGGACTGTGAGCAGAAGGAGTTGCAGCTGTCAAATCCTGACCTCAACACCAATTTATTGCTGATTAGGGTCTGAGAGGCGTTAAACCGTACTCACGAAATATCCAATAAAAACACGGTAGCATAGTGGTTAGCACAATTGCTTCAAAGCTCCAGGGTCCCAGGTTCGATACCCGGCTTGGATCACTGTCTGTGTGGAGTCTGCACATCCTCCCAGTGTCTGCGTGGGTTTCCTCCGGGTGCTCCGGTTTCCTCCCACAGTCTAAAGATGTGCAGGTTAGGTGGATTGGCCATGATATATTGCCCTTAGTGTCCAAAGTTGCCCTTAGTGTTGGGTGGGGTTGCTGGGTTATGGGGATAGGGTGGAGGTGTGGAGGTAGGGTGCTCTTTCAAAGAGCCGGTGCAGACTCGATGGGCCGAATGGCCTCCTTCTGCACTGTAACTTCTATGGTTCTATTGTTCTAAAAACATTGAGACTCCAGCAGCGGGATTCTCCTTCTAAGTCCTCATGACAGCGGGAGAACCGGCGCCAATAGCCCCCGAAGGTGCAGAACTTTCCACACCTTCGGGAGCTCGGTGGACGACGGAGGGGTTGGCGCCGCTCCAGCCGGCGCCAAAGGGTCTGCGCGAGAATGCGCAGACAGGCCTGCATATTTTGAAATTAAATTAAATTAAATGAAAATCGTTTATTGTCACAAGTAGGCTTCAAAGGAAGTTACAGTGAAAAGCCCCTAGTCACCACATTCCGGCACCTGTTTGGGGAGGCTGGGATGCATGGGGACTTCTCTTCTCCACATCGGCCATGGCGGAGCCCTACAGGGCTGGCACGGAGAACAGGCCCGCCCGCAGATCGGTGGACACCAATCGCGGGCCAGGCCACCGTGGGGGCCCCCCACCTGGGGACGGATTGCCCCGCGCCCCCCCCGAGCACCGCCCCCGCTGACATACCTGCCAGGTCCTGCCGTGTGGGACCTTGCATAACCCACGCCGGCGGGACTGGCCAAAAATGGATGGCCGCTCGGCACATTGGGGACCGGAGAATTGCCGGGTGGGCCGCTGCCAACGGTCCCTGACCGGCATGGCGGGAATCCCACGGCCTCCCGAAAAACGTGGCCGCAGAATGCAGCAGCCGGTGGCGGGGCGGGATTCGGCCCCCCCGGGAATTCTCCAACCCGGTGGGGGGGGGGGTCAGAGAATCCCGCCTGTCTCCCAGTATGGATTGCACAGGAAGCTCAAATTTTCCTGATCTGGGAAGCATCTGATACTCCAATTTAAATCGTTCTTCAGATGATTCTGACTGTTTTACAGGAACAGTTATCCAGAAAAACAGAGGAGTTAAAACCACTTCTAACTCCTTGATAACTGTAGTGCTGACCCAGGGCCGCACCCGGCGCAGTGGTTAGCACTGCTGCCTCTGGCACTGCTGCCTATGGCGCTGCGGACTCGGGTTCGAATCCCGGCCCTGGGTTACTGTCCATGTGGAATTTACACATTTCACCCCCACAACCCAGCGATGTGCAGGTTAGGTAGATTGGCTATGCTAAATTGCCCCTTAATTGGAATAAAAATAATTGGGTACTCTAAATTTATAAAAAAAGAACTAGTGCTGACCCAACCCCAATAACCCATGGGATCCCTGACCAGAACCCCCGATTACTTACCCACACCCTCAACTTCCCTCCTGATACCCCAGGCCCTCCTGACTACCCATACCAGCTCCCCCAACCCCCTTGGGGTGCCCCTGCCCCTGACTACTCCCCACCGTATTGGCAAGACCCACCCAACTACCCACCCCAATCCTACCAACCTACTTCACTGGCCGCCCCAACAATTGACCACCCAGACACCCGACTACCACCTCTCACACTAACTAGCCCCTCCCCCACTGACCACCGACTCCTCCACTTCACTGACCAAATAACTTCACTGCCCTGTCTCCCCACCTACTGCACCACCCCCCCCACAAACACTCCCACATAGACCCCCCCCGTCTCAGTCATACCCACTTATCTTTGCGAACTTACCCTCCCTGGCTTTTCAAAATGGCTGGACCTTTAAAAGCTCCACTGCTTTATGATAGCTGCTGCTTAACTTGTGGCTGGTTCTCCAGCCCATGATACAAGGCCTCAGGAGCCCGTTGCATTGTCTGAGTCGGAAATTCAGACGATAAAGGAACGTCTGGATTTTAGGCTAAGAAACGCGGAGCAGAGCAACAATCCATGACAGCTATAGCTTGATGCTTTTTCTTTGGGACCTGATTTGCAATCACCAATTAATATGGATAACAAAAGAGGTTTTGAAATGTTGAAGAGTGAGGATGTTTTGGAGACTAACTGAGACTTTGAGATAACAGAATGCTAGAGGAAGTTGGATAAAGGGAGATGAGATCAAATGTTCATGAATCATTAACACCTCCATGGGAGCTGAATCCAGTTTGATATCTGATGCCACATTTGTTAGTGTCTGACTCACCCATTTATTTTTGTCTACCACCATGTTTGTTCATCAGATCACCAACTTGGGAAAAGGTAGGCAGGGTGACTATTTTGGTGGCGTTTCATGCTCTCGTCCGGACCTGGAAAAATTAATCAACTTCCCTTCCAGTTTCCACCCCTCCATCACTTTCACCTGGTCCATTCAGGCACCTCCCTTCCCTTCCTTGACCTTGGTGTCTCCATTTCCGTCAATAGACTATCTACTAATATCTACTAATACAAGCCCACTGACTCCCACAGCTATCTGAACAACAGCTCTTCACATCTTACATAAAGGCAAATTACTGCGGATGCTGGAATCTGAAACCAAAAGAAAAAATGCTGGAAAATCTCAGCAGGTCTGCAGCATCTGTAGGGAGAGAAAAGAGCTAACGTTTCGAGTCTGATGACTCTTTGTCTTCCTACAGGTGCTACCAGACCTGCTGAGATTTTCCAGCATTTTCTCGTTTGTCTTCACATCCTACACTCTGTAAGGACTCCATCCCTTTCTCTTAGCTCCTTCACATTTGTTCCGATTATGCCACTTTCCAAAGTGGTGCTTCGAAAATGTGTTCCTTTTCCTCAACCGTGATTTCCCACCTACAGTTGTTGACAGGGCCCTCAACAGTATGCGGTCCATCTCCCGTGCCACTACTCTCGCCCCCTCCCCTCCATCTGATTTTAGTTTCTCTGCTGTTTGGCTTTTCACACCTTTTATTTTCTCTGGGGACTGCCTTTAGCACTCTTTTGCCTTGGTTTCTGTGGCTATGACTCATCTTTCATTCTCTCACCCCACAGTATAACTATTTCCCACTTCTCTCTCTTTTAGCTTTGACAAAGGGTCATCTGGACTCGAAACGTTAGCTCTTTTCTCTCCCTACAGATGCTGCCAGACCTAGAGCATTGAACATACAGTGCAGAAGGAGGCCATTCGGCCCATCGAGTCTGCACCGACCCACTTAAGCCCTCACTTCCCCTCTATCCCCGAAACCCAATAACCCCTCCCAGCCTTTTTGGTCACTAAGGGCAATTTATCCTGGCCAATCCACCTAACCTGCACGTCTTTGGACTGCGAGAGGAAACCCACGCAGACACGGGAGAACAAGCAGACTCCACACAGACAATGACCCAGCGGGGAATCGAACCTGGGACCCTGGCGCTGTGAAGCTACCGCGCTGCCCAAGCTGAGATTTTCCACCATTTTCTCTTTGGTTTCAGATTCCAGCATCCACAGTAATTTGCTTTTATTCAGTTTGTAAAAGGTAGACATTGTTCAGGAAGAAACTAAATTAAAGGTCACAATCTCTGGATTTTTACCTGAGCCACATACAGATTAGCATAGGGAGAAGCAGATTGCGGAGATGAACACATGGCTAAAGGGTGTGGTGAAAAAGGGTTTATTTGACTGGACACTGGACAAGAAGGACCAGACCATTGTGATGAGCTCCAGTGAGAAGGAAAAATAGTGACTTCAAACAAGGGATGGGGCTGATCAGGTGGAAAAGGCAGGATGGTTCCAAAACAAACTAAAGGGGAGAGCGTGGTGTAAGAATCAGAAATTGTTCATTAGCTACTGCAGGTAAAGGTAAAACTAAAAGATGCAAATTAATTAAACCAGGAGAAAGAAAGAAAAATCTGTGAGTGGATTATGTGGACCATTCATTAATATCTGACAACTTGTTCAATAATATCTGACCCACTCCTTGGTACCTGTTTCATTGACAATCAGTGTCGAACAATCTGTTAATGTCTTTAATGGGTATCATTAATATTTCTCACAATTAGTAGTTCCCACATCGATTGGTGTTTTCATGACATGTTCCTTATTATCTGTCTTTTATCTCATTGTACTTGGCAATTTACTAATTCATTGCTGAGTCTCTGACTCATTTATTAGTGTCGGAATTATTCCTCAGTGCCTGCTGCCTTGCTAATCAATATTTGATAATTTTATATGACACGTGCAATAGTAACTGACTACTATTGTTCAACACTGATTGTCAATGAAACAGGTACCAAGGAGTGGGTCAGATATTATTGAACAAGTTGTCAGATATTAATGAATGGTCCACATAATCCACTCACAGATTTTTATTTCTTTCTCCTGGTTTAATTAATTTGCATCTTTTAGTTTTACCTTTACCTGCAGTAGCTAATGAACAATTTCTGATTCTTACATTAGCGTTTGACCCATTGATTGCTGAAACAATTGTTCACTTGTGCGTGTCTCCCCAGAACCTGCCTCGTCACGAATTAGCATCTGAAAATGTGTTTATTCATATCCAACCCCTTCATAATTGGCGCATTTAATTAGTAACTGGTGACTCAATCATGAGAAATTGATTCATTTATTAGTAACTCACTGATTCATTGGTGTCAAACTGGTTTATTAGTGTCTGACCCTTCCATTCATTCTGACCCATTCTGTTGGATCATTGGGCATAAACATCGAATCCCAATTATAGAATTTCTACAGTGCAGAAGAGGGCCATTTGGCCCATCGAGTCCTCACCCACCTTCTGAAAGAGGCCCATTACCGAGGCCTGCTCCCCCATCTGAACCTCTTACCCCACGCTATGATCATGGCCAATCCACCCAACTGCACAGGCACAGTTCTCCAGACAGATTTCTCAGTGTGGAAGCGAGCGGGAAGTGGTTTGAGCTTCTGCTGCTCGGCCCATCGAGGCTGGCAACGCTATTCAATGTGAATCGGTCCACTAAGATTCACACCCCAAATGAAGGCTCGCCAGCCGATTCACCGGGACCACCCGCTAGTCAGCCCCCCCCCCCGCAAACAAGGTCGAGTGGCAATTGGACGGCACCTGCATAGCCCACCCCACTCAGCTCGCAGCCAAGACGACCGGCCCCACGATTCGGGGATGCAGACCCTGAGATGCTTCTAGATGTGCTTAAATCCAAGGGGGATGTCCTGTTCCCTCAAGGGTCCAGGAGGATGAACCACAGGGATGAAGTGGCAGCAGCTGTCAGCTCGCGAAGCATGTCCAGGGGGACTGGGTTCCATAGAAAACGTAGAGAAAATTGGAGCAGGAGGAGACCATTTGGCTCTTTGAGCCTGCTCCGCCATTCATTCTGATCATGGCAGATCATCCAATAGCCTAATCCTGCTTTCCCTCCATATCCTTTGATCCCCTTTGCCCTAAGTGCTATATCTAACTGCTTCTTGAAACCATACACAGTTTCGGGCTCAACTACTTCCTGTGGTAACAATTTCCACAACCTCACCATTCTCTGGGTGAAGATATTTCTCCTCATCTCTGTCCTAAACGGTCTACCCCGTATCCTCAGACTGTGACCCCTGATTCTGGACACACCCACTATCGGGAACATCCTTCCTGCGTCTACCCTGTCCAGTCCTGTTAGAATTTTATAGGTTTCTATGAGACCTCCCCACATTCTTCTGAACTCTAGCGAGAACAATCCTAACTGATTCAATCTCTCCTCGTACATCAGTTCTGCCATCCCAGGAATCAGACTGGTAAACCTTCGCTGCACTCCCTCTATAACTAGAACATCCTTCTCAGAGAAGGAGATCAAAACTGAACACAATATGCCATGCCCTGTATAATTATACTGCATCTGCCATTCCTTTGCCCACTCACTGAACCTGTCCAAATCACACTGAAGGATTTATGCATCTTCCTCACAGCTCACCCTTCCACCCAACTTGGTCTCATCTCCAAATTTGGAGATATTAGATTTTCTTCCCACATCTAAATCATTAAGATATTTGTGAATAGCTGAGTCCCAGCACCGATCCCTGTGGTACCCCACTCGTCACTGTCTGCCAATTTGAAAAAGACATGTTAATTCCTACTCTTTGTTTCCTGTCTGCCAACCCCCCCCCCCCCCCCCCCCCCCCCCCCCCCAGCTGATCATTAATTTTCTGCAAAGAAGTCGACGAATGGTCGCCACCTCCGGGCGAACCCCTCAAGGCAAACTTGATTTTCTCCAAACAGAGAAAGCTAGCCATGTCCGATAGCCAGGTCTCCGACTTCAGGGGCTTTGAGTCCCTCCATGCTAATAGTATCTGTCTCCGGGCTACCAGGGAACCAAAGGCCAGAACGTCTGCCTCTTTCTCCTCCTGGATTCCCGGGTCTTCCGACATCCCAAAAATCGTCACCTCCGGACTCGGTGCCATTCTTGTTTTTAACACCGTGGCCATGACATCTGCAAACCCATGCCAGGATCCCCTGAGCTTTGGGCATGTCCAAAACATGTGGACATGATTCACTTGCCCCCCCGCACACCGTGCATATCTTCTGCCCCAAAGAACCTACTCATCCGGGCCACTGTCATGTGAGCCCGGTGAACGACCTTAAACTATATCAGGCCAAGCCTGGCGCATGTTGTAGATGCGTTGACTCTGCTCAACGCATCCACCCAGAGACCATCCTCTATCTCTCCTCCTAACTTCTCTCCCCATTTGTGCTTCAGCTCCTCAGTCTGTATGTCCTCTGACCCCATGAGTTCCTTATACATGTCAGAGACCTTCCCTTCTCCCACCCTCACTCTGGAAACTACCGTACCCTGTATCCCCCTTGGTGGTAGGAGCGGGAAGTTTGAGATCTGCGTACGTAGGAAGTCCCGCAACTGCAGGTACCTGAATTACCCTCGCCAATCCAAATTACGCCAACCAGTTTTCTATCCACTTCAATATACTACCCCCAAACCCATGCACTTTAATTTTGCACTCTAATCTTTTATGCAGGACTTTGTCAATAACTGGGGCTGTTTAGCACAGGGCTAAAACGCTGGCTTTGAAAGCAGACCAAGCAGGCCAGCAGCACGGTTCGATTCCCGTAACAGTCTTCCCGGACAGGCGCTGGAATGTGGCGACTAGGGGCTTTTCACAGTAAATTTATTGAAGCCTACTCGTGACAATAAGCAATTTTCATTTCATTTCGACCTTCGGAAAGTCCAAATACACCACGTCAATATTCTACTCGTTACATCCTCGAAGAATTCCAGTAGATTTGTCAAGCATGATTTTCCCTTCATAAATCCATGCTGACTCTGTCCAACTCTGTCACTGTTTTCTAAGTGCTATGCTACAAAATCTTGATAATGGATTCAAGAATTTAACACTCTTCTGGTGTCAGGCTTACTGGTCGATAATTCCCTGCTTTCTCTCGACTACCCTTTTTAAATAGTGGAGTTACATTAGCCACTCTCCAATCTGCAGGAATTGTTCCGCAGTCTATAGAATCCTGGAAGGTTACCACTATTTCTAGATCCACCTCCTTCAGTACCCTGGGATGTAGATTATCAGGCCCTGGGGATTTATCAGCCGTCAGTCTCTTCAATTTCTCCAACACCAAGAAAGTCAAAGACCTACACTGGGCAGCATGGGTGAATTGACACCACGCCCCCGCCGAGACCTTTCCTCTCCCACGCGAGCATCCGCGTTCATCGGTCTCTGACTCGTTCATCAGTGTCTGACTCGTTCATCAGTCTGTGACTCGTTCATCAGTCTCTGACTCATTCATCAGTAAGAAGTCTTACAACACCAGGTTAAAGTCCAACAGGTTTGTTTCAAACACGAGCTTTCGGAGCACAGCTCCTTCTTCAGGTGAATGTCTCTGACTCATTCATCAGTGTCTGACTCGTTCATCAGTCTGTGACTCGTTCATCAGTCTCTGACTCATTCATCAGTGCCTGACTCGTTCATCAGTCTCTGACTCATTCATCAGTGCCTGACTCGTTCATCAGTACCTGACTCGTTCATCGGTCTCTGACTCGTTCATCAGTGTCTGACTCGTTCTTCGGTGCCTGTCTCATTCATCAGTCTGTGACTCGTTCATCAGTCTCTGGCTCATTCATCAGTGTCTGACTCGTTCATCAGTGCCTGCCTCGTTGATTCGCATCTGACTCGTTGATTCGCGTCTGACTCCTTCATTCGCGTCTGACTCGTTCATCGGTGCCTGACCAGTTCATCGGTCTCTGACTCGTTCATCGGTCTCTGACTCGTTCATCCTCGTCTGACTCGGTCATCCTCGTCTGACTCGTTCATCAGTGTCTGACTTGTTCATCCGCGTCTAACTCGTTTATCAGTCTCTGACTCGTTCATCAGTCTCTGACTCGTTCATCAGTCTCTGACTCGTTCATCGGTCTCTGACTCGTTTATCAGTGTCTGACTCGTTCATCAGTCTCTGACTCGTTCATCAGTCTCTGACTCGTTCATCAGTGTCTGACTCGTTCATCAGTGTCTGACTCGTTCATCAGTCTCTGAATCGTTCATCAGCGTCTAACTCGTTCATCAGTCTCTGACTCGTTCATCGGTCTCTGACTCGTTCATCAGCGTCTAACTCGTTCATCAGTCTCTGACTCGTTCATCAGTCTCTGACTCGTTCATCGGTCTCTGACTCGTTTATCAGTGTCTGACTCATTCATCAGTTTCTGACTCGTTCATCAGTTTCAGTCGCTCATTTATCTGCGTCTCATTTGCTTATCAGCATCTGACTGGTTTATCAGCGTCTGACCCATTCATCAGTTTCTGACTCTTTCATTACTGTTTTATCAGTGTCTGACTCATGCAGCAGTTCCTGATTCGTTCATCAGAGTGTGACTCGTTTATCAGTCTCTGACTCGTTCATCAGTCTCTGACTCGTTCATCAGTGCCTGCCTCGTTGATTCGCATCTGACTCGTTGATTCGCGTCTGACTTATTCAGGGGTGTCGGACTCCTTCATTCGCATCTGACTCGTTCATTGGTGCCTGACCAGTTCATCGGTGCCTGACTCGTTGATTCGCGTCTGACTCGATCATCGTTCTCTGACTCGTTCATCCGCGTCTGACTCGATCATCGGTCTCTGACTCGTTCATCCGCGTCTGACTCGTTCATCAGTCTCTGACTCGTTCATCAGTCTCTGTCTCGTTCATCCGCGTCTGACTCGTTCATTAGTCTCTGACTCGTTCATCAGTCTCTGACTCGGTCATCCGCGTCTGACTTTTTTTAATAAATAATTTTTATTGAAATTTTTACAAAATACAAAATATAAACATCTTAACTCTATTAACGTACAACCGCGGTAACACCCCATAAACAATGCCCCCCTGCTTCAAGAGCAACTTCAAACAAAAGGAAGAAACAAAAACAAAGAAAAAGAGAAAAGAAAAAAAAAACAAAGGAGAGAGATAGCACCCTCCACAAACCCTTGTGCACAGTTCTCCCTCCCCCCAATCCTTACCCCCCCCCCCCCCCCCCCCCCCCCGGGTTGCTGCTGCTGTCGGCCTGTTTCCTACCGTTCCGCCAGGAAGTCCAGAAAGGGCTGCCACCCGGCCTGAAAAACCCTTGTACTGATCCCCTCAGGGCAAATTTCACCCTCTCCAATTTAATGAACCCGGCCATATCCGAGATCCAGGCCTCCACGCTTGGGGCCTCGCATCCTTCCACTGGAGCAAGATCCTCCGCCGGGCTACTAGGGACGCAAAGGCCAGGACACCGGCCTCTATCGCCTCCTGCACTCCCGCTCCACTGCAACCCCAAAAATTGCGAGTCCCCAGCCTGGCTTGACCCTGGATCCCACCACCCTCGACACCGTCTTTGCTACCCCCTTCCAAAACTCCCCCAACGCTGGGCATGCCCAAAAAATATGGGCGTGGTTCGCGGGGCTCCCCGTGCACCTAGCACACCTGTCCTCGCCCCCGAAAAACCTACTCATCCTTGTCCCAATCATGTGGGCCCTATGCAGCACCTTGAACTGTATGAGGCTAAGCCTCGCACAGGAAGAGGAGGAATTCACTCTCTCCAGGATTCGCGTCTGACTTGTTCATCCGCGTCTAACTCGTTCATCGGTCTCTGACTCATTCATCTGTGTTTGACTCGTTCATCAGTGCCTCACTCGTTCATCAGTCTCTGACTCGTTCATCAGCGTCTCACTCGTTCATCAGTCTCTGACTCGTTCATCGGTCTCTGACTCGTTCATCGGTCTCTGACACGTTCATCGGTGTCTGACTCGTTCATCCGTCTCTGACTCATTCATCGGTCTCTGGCACGCTCATCAGTCTCTGACTCGTTCATCGGTTTCTGACTCGTTAATCGGTCTCTGACTCGATCTTTCATCTCTACTCGTTCATCGGTGTCTGTCTCATTCATCAGCGTCTGTCTCATTCATCAGTCTCTGATTCATTCATCGGTTACTGACTTGTTCATCAGTGCCTGACACGTTCATCAGTCTCTGACTTGTTCATCAGTCTCGACTCGTTAATCGGTGCCGGACTCATTCATCAATGTCTGTCTCGGTTTTCAGTGTCTGACTCGTTCATCCGTGTTTGACTCGTTGATTCGCGTCTGACTCGTTCATCAGTCTCTGACTCGTTCATCAGCCTCTGACTCGTTTATCGGTGTCTGACTCATCCATCGATGCCTGACTCATTCATCAGCGTCTGACTCGTTCATCAGCGTCTGACTCGTTCATCACTGCCTGACTCGTTCATCAAGGTCTGATTCGTTCATCAGTTCCTGACTTGTTCATCAGTGCCTGACTCGTTCATCAAGGTCTGATTCGTTCATCAGTTCCTGACTCGTTCATCAGCCTCTGACTCGTTCATCCGCATTTGGCTCGTTGATTCGCGGCTGACTCGCTGATTCGCGTCTGACTCATTCATCGGTCTCTGACTCGTTCATCGGGCTCTGACTCGTTCATCGGGCTCTGACTCGTTCATCACTGCCTGACTCGTTCATCAAGGTCTGATTCGTTCATCAGTTCCTGACTCGTTCATCCGCGTCTGACTCGTTGATTCGCGTTTGTCTCGTTGATTCGCGTCTGACTCATTCATCAGTCTCTGACACGTTCATCAGTCTTGACTCGTTCATCAGTCTCGACTCGTTCATCAGTCTCTGACTCGTTCATCAGGGCCTGACTCGTTCCTCAGTTTCTGACTCGTTCATCGGTCTCTGACTCGTTCATCAGCATCTGACTCGTTCATCAGCGTCTGACTTGTTGATTCGCGTCTGATTCGTTGAATCGCGTCTGACTCATTCATCGGTCTCTGACTCGTTCATCAGCGTCTGACTCGTTCATCAGTCTCTGACTCGTTCATCAGTGCCTGACTCGTTCCTCAGAGCCTGACTCGTTCATCGGTCTCTGACTCGTTCATCAGTCTCTGACTCGATCATCGGTCTCTGACTCGTTCATCAGTCTCTGACTCGTTCATCGTTCTCTGACTCGTTCATCGGTCTCTGGCATGTTCATCGGTCTCTGACTCGTTCATCAGTGTCTGACTCGTTCATCGTTCTCTGACTCGTTAATCGGTCTCTGACACGTTCATCAGCCTCTGACTCGTTCAGCAGTGTCTGACTCGTTCATCGGTCTCTGACTCGTTCATCGGTCTCTGACTCGATCTTTCATCTCTACTCGTTCATCGGTGTCTGATTTGTTCATCGGTGCCTGACTCGTTCATCAGTGTCTGTCTCATTCATCAGTCTCTGACTCGTTCATCGGTCTCTGACACCTTCATCAGTCTCTGACTCGTTCTTCAGTCTCTGACTCGTTCATCAGTCTCTGACTCGTTCATCAGTCTCTGACTCGTTCTTCAGTCTCTGACTCGTTCATCAGAGCCTGACTCGTTCTTCAGTCTCTGACTCGTTCATCAGTCTCTGACACCTTCATCAGTCTCTGACTCGTTCTTCAGTCTCTGACTCGTTCATCAGTGTCTGACTCGTTCATCAGTCTCTGACTCGTTCATCAGTACCGGACTCATTCATCAATGTCTGTCTCGGTTTTCAGTGTTTGACTCGTTCATCCGTGTTTGACTCGTTGATTCGCGTCTGACTCGTTCATCAGTCTCTGACTCGTTCATCAGTCTCTGACTCGTTTATCGGTGTCTGACTCATCCATCGATGCCTGACTCGTTCATCAGTTTCTGACTCGTTCATCAGTGTCTAACTCGTTCACCGGTGTCTGACTCGTTGATCCGAGACTGACTCGTTCATTAGTGTCTGCCTCATTCATCGGCGTCTGACTCGTTCATCAGTTTCAGTCACTCATTCATCTGCGTCTGACTCGTTTATTAAAGTCAGACCTGTTTATCAGCGTCTGACCCATTCATCAGTTTCTGACTCATTCACCAGTGCCTGCCACGTTTATCAGTCTCTGACTCGTTCATCAGTGCCTGACACGTTTATCAGTCTCTGACTCGTTCATCAGTCTCTGACTCGTTCATCGGTCTCTGACTCGTTCATCAGCGTCTGACTCGTTCATCAGTCTCTGACTCGTTCATCAGTCTCTGACTCGTTCACCAGTCTCTGACTCGTTCATCAGTTTCAGTCGCTCATTCATCTGCGTCTCATTTGCTTATCCATGTCTGAATTGTTCATACGTGTCTGACTCATTCATCAGTGTTCAACTCTCACCTGCCCTACCATTGGTATTTCATGTGCTATCTGCAATACTTCCTTCGGATTCTCTGTAATCATGGCTGAAGCGACAACTTTCACTCCTGTCAAATTATTCCCCAAATTACTCCTTCCACTGGGAAAACCATTCTGAGAACAACTGGATTCTTTGGATTGGATTGATTTATTGTCATGTGTATCAAGGTACAGTGAAAATTATTGTTCTGCAAGCAGCTCAACAGATCATTCCATACATGGAAAGAAAATACATAATAGGGCAAACAGAAAATACACCATGTAAATTCATAGACACAGGCATTGGGTGAAGCATTCAGGAGTGTAGTATTACTCAGATGTGGGAAGAGATCAGTTCAGTCAAAAGAGGGTCATTCAGGAGTCTGGTGACAGTGGGGAAGAATCTGTTTTTGTGTTTTTGAATCTGTTCGTGCGTGTTCTTAGACTTTTGTCTCTCCTGCCCGATGGAAGAAGTTGGAAGAGTGAGTAAACCGGGTGGGAGGGGTCTTTGATTATGCTTCCCGCTTTCCCAAGGCAGCGGTCAATGTAGATGGAGTCAATGGATGGGAGGCTGGTTTGTGTGATGGACTCGGCGGTATTCACAACTCTCTGTAGTTTCTTACGGTCTTGGGCTGAGCAGTTGCCAGACCAGGCTGCAACCCTGTCGATGGAGTTGGAGGTCAAATTTTTGCACACAGTCGCGTGTGTTTAGGGAGTAGAGTAGGGGGCTAAGTGTGCAGCCTTTTGGGGCCCCGGTATTGAGGACTATTGTGGAGGATGTGCTGTTGTCTATCAGGTCGCCCCTCAACCTCCTTCTTTCTAGTGAGAACAAACCAAGTTTATTCAACCGCTCCTCATAGCTACTGCCCTCCATACCAGGCAACATCCTGGTAAATCTTTTCTACACCCTCTCTAAAGCCTCCACATCCTTCTGGTCGTGTGGCGACCAGAATTGAACACTATACTCCAAGTGTGGCCTAACTAAGGTTCTATACAGCTGCAACATGACTTGCCAATTCTTGTACTCAATGCCCCGGTCAATGAAGGCAAGCATGCCGTCTGCCTTTTTGACTACCTTCTCCACCAGTGTTGTCCCTTTCAGTGACCTGTGGACCTGTACACCTAGATCTCTCTGACTTTAAATACTCTTGAGGGTTTTACCATTCACTGTAAATTCCCCACCTGCATTAGACCTTCCAAAATGCATTACCTCACATTTGTCCGGATTAAACCCCATCTGCCATCTCTCTGCCCAAGTCTCCAAACGATCTAAAGCCAGCTGTATCCTCTGACAGTCCTCGTCGCCATCCACAATTCCACCAACCTTTGTGTCGTCTGCAAACTTACCAATCAGGCCAGAGACATTTTCCTCCAAATCATTCATATATACGCAAAGGGACAGGTGGTCTGAGGTGCATTTGTTTTAATGTGAGAAGTGTAGCAGGTGAGGCAGATGAACTTAGGGCTTGGATTAGTACCTGGGAATATGATGTTATTGGTATTACTGAGACTTGGTTGAGGGAAGGGCAGGACTGGCAACTGAATATCCCAGGGTATAGATGCTTCAGGAGGGATAGAGAGGGAGGTAGAAGGGGGGGGAGGAGTTGCATTACTGGTCAGAGATGATATCACAGCTGTGATTAAGGAGGGAACTATGGAGGTTTTGAGCACTGAAGCAATATGGGTAGAGCTAAGTAACATTGTTGCGACTTTACTACAGGCCTCCCAAAAGCGAGCATGAAGTAGAGGTACAAACATGCAGACAGATTACAGAAAAATGTAGGAGCAGTAGGGTGGTTGTGCTGGGAGATTTTAACTTCCCCAACATTGAATGGGACTCGTGTAGTGTTGGAGGCGTAGATGGAGCAGAGTTTGCAAGGAGCATCCAGGAGAATCTTTTAGAGCAGTACTTAAATAGTCCAACTCGGGAAGGAGCCATACTGGACCTGGTATTGGGGAATGATCCCGGCCAGGTGGTTGAAGTTTCAGTCGGTGATTCCTTTGGGAATAGCGATCACAATTCCGTATGTTTTAGAATACTCATGGACAAGGGCGAGAGTGGTCCTAAAGGAAGAGTGCTAAATTGGGGAAAGGCCAACTATAACAAAATTCGGCAGGAGCTAGGGAATGTGGACTGGGAGCAGCTGTTTAAGGATAAATCCACATTTGAAATGTGGGAGTCTTTAAAGGAAAGGTTGATTAGAGTGCAGGACAGACATGTCCCTGTGAAAATGAGGGATAGAAATGGCAAGATTAGGGAACCATGGATGACGGGTGGAATTGTGAGACTAGCTGAGATGAAAAAGGAAGCATACTTGAGATCGAGGCAACTCAAAACTGATGAAGCTTTGGAGGAATATCGGGAAAGTAGGATGAATCTCAAACGCGCAAAAGAAGAGGGCTAAAAGGGGTCATGAACTATCTTTGGCTAACAGGGTTAAGGAAAATCCCAAAGCCTTTTATTCGTATGTAAGGAGCAAGAGGGTAACTGGAGAAAGGATTGGCCCACTGAAAGACAAAAGAGGGAATTTATGCGTGGACTCAGAGGAAATGGGTGAGATTCTTAATGAGTACTTTGCATTGGTATTCACAGAGGAGAGGGACATGACGGATGTTGAGGCTAGGGATGGATGTTTAAATACTCTAGGTCAAGTCGTCATAAGGAAGGGGGAGGTTTTGGGTATTCTAAAAGGCATTAAGGTGGACAAGTCCCCAGGACCAGATGGGATCTATCCCAGGTTACTGAGGGAAGCGAGGGTCGAAATAGCTGGGGCCTTAACAGATATCTCTGCAGCATCCTTGAGCACGGGTGAGGTCCCGGAGGACTGCAGAATTGCTAATGTTGTCCCTTTGTTTAAGAAGGGTAGCAGGGATAATCCAGGGAATTATAGATCTGTGAGCTTGACGTCAGTGGTAGGCAAACTGTTGAAGAAGATACTGAGGGATAGGATCTATTCACATCTGGAAGAAAATAGACTTATCAGTGATAGGCAGCATGGTTTTGTGCAGGGAAGATCATGTCTTACAAACCTAATAGAATTCTTTGAGGAAGTGACAAAGTAAATTGATCAGGGAAGGGCTGTAGGTGTTGTATACATGGACTTTAGTAAGGCGTTTGATAAGGTTTCCCATGGCAGGTTGATGGAAAAAGTGAAGTCGTATGGGGTTCAGGGTGTACTAGCTAGATGGATAAAGAACTGACTGGGCAACAGGAGACAGAGAGTAGTGGTGGAAGGGAGTGTCTAGTGGAAAAGGGTGACTAGTGGTGTTCCACAGGGTTCCGTGCTCGGACCACTGTTGTTTGCGATCTACATAAATGACCTGGAGGAAGGTATAGGTGGTCTGATTAGCAAGTTTGCAGATGATACTAAGATTGGTGGAGTTGCAGATAGCGAGAAGAACTGTCAGAGAATACAACAAAATATAGATAGATTGGAGAGTTGGGCAGAGAAATGGCAGATGGAGTTCAATCCAGGCAAATGCGACGTGATGCATTTTGGAAGATCAAATTCAAGAGCGGACTATATGGTCAATGGAAGGGCCCTGGGGAAAATTGATGTCCGGAGAGATCTGGGAGTTCAGGTCCATTGTACCCTGAAGGTGGCAACGCAGGTCGATAGAGTGGTCAAGAAGGCATACAGCATGCTTGCCTACATCAGACAATTGAGTACAAGAGGCGGCAGGTCATGTTACAGTTGTATAGGACTTTGGTTAGGCCACATTTGGAATATTGCGTGCAGTTCTGGTCACCACATTACCAGAAGGATGTGGATGCTTTAGAGAGGGTGCAAAGGAGGTTCACCAGGATGTTGCCTGGTATGGAGGGTGCTAGCTATGAAGAAAGGTTGAGTAGATTAGGATTGTTTTCGTTGGAAAGACAGAGGTTGAGGGGGGACCTGATTGAGGTCTACAAAATTATGAGAGGTAGGGACAGGGTGGATAGCAACAAGCTTTTTCCAAGAGTGGGGGTGTCAGTTACAAGGGGTCACGATTTCAAGGTGAGAGGGGGAACGTTTAAGGGAGATGTGCGTGGAAAGTTTTTTACGCAGAGGGTGGTGGGTGCCTGGAACGCTTTGCCAGCGGAGGTGGTAGAGGTGGGCGCAATAGCATAATTTAAGATGCATCTAGGCAGATATATGAATGGGCGGGGAACAGAGGGAAGTAGATCCTTGGAAAATAGGTGACAGGTTTAGATAAAGATTCTGGATCGGCGCAGGCTGGGAGGGCCGAAGGGCCTGTTCCTGTGCTGTAATTTTCTTTGTTCTTGTTCTTTACTATGAACAGCAAAGGTCCCAGCACTGATCCCTGCGGAACACCACTAGTCACAGCCCTCCAATCAGAAAAGCACCCTCCCATTGCTACTCTCTGCGTTCTATGACCTAGCCAGTTCTGTATCCACCTTGTCAGCTAACCCCTGATTCTGTGTGACTTCACCTTTTGTTCAAGTCTACTATGAGGGACCTTGTCAAAGGCCTTACTGAAGTCCATATAGACAACATCCACTGCCCCACCTGCATCAATTATATTTGTGACTTCCTCAAAAAACTCAATCAAGTTAGTGAGACACGACCTCTCCCTTCACAAAGCCATGCTGCCTCTCGCTAATACGTCCATTTGCTTCCAAATGGGTGTAGTTCCTGTCTCGAACAATTCTCTCCAGTAATTTCCCTACCACTGACGTAAGGCTCACCTGCCTGTATTTCCCTGGATTATCCTTGCCACCCTTCTTAAACAAAGGAACAACGTTGGCTATTCTCTAGTTCTCCGGGACATCACCTGAAGACAGTGTGGATCCAAAGATTTCTGTCAAGGCCTCAGCAATTTCCTCTCTTGCCTCCTTCAGTATTCTGGGATAGATCCCATCAGGCCCTAGGGACGTATCTACCTTAATATTTTTCAAGACGCCCAACACCTCATCTTTTTGGATCTCAATGTGACCCAGGCTATCTACACACCCTTCTCCAGACTCAACATCCACCAATTCCTTCTCTTTGGTGAATACTGATGCAAAGTATTAACTTAGTACATCGCCCATTTCCCCTGGCTCCACACATAGATTCCCTTGCCTATCCTTCAGTGAGCCAACCCTTTCCCTGGCTACCGTCTTGCTTTTTATGTACGTGTAGAAAGCCTTGGGATTTTCCTTAACCCTATTTGCCAATGACGTTTGGTGATCACTTCTAGCCCTCCTGACTCCTTGCTTAAGTTCTTTTCTACTTTCCTTGTATTCCACATAGGCTTTGTATGTTCCCAGCCTTCTAGCCCTGACAAATGCCTCCTTTTTCTTTTTGAAGGGGCCCACAATATCTCTCGTTATCCAAGGTTCCCGAAATTTGCCGTATTTATCCTTCTTCTGCACAGGAACATGCCGGTCCTGAATTCCTTTCAACTGACATTTGAAAGCCTCCCACATGTCAGATGTTGATTTACCCTCAAACATCTGCCCCCAATCTAGGCTCTTCAGTTCCCGTCTCATATTGTTATAATTAATTTAGCACATTCTCCCGAGGACCACTTCTTGTCCACCAGCACTTTAAAACTTACTGAATTGTGGTCACTGTTCCCAAAATGCTCCCAGACTGAAACTTCAACCACCTGGCCGGGCTCGTTCCCCAATACCAGGTCCAGTACAGCCCCTTCCCTAGTTGGACTATCTACATATTGTTTTAAGAAGCCCTCCTGGATGCTCCTTACAAACTCTGCCCTGTCTAAGCCCCTAGCACTAAGCGAGTCCCAGTCAATATTGGGGAAGTTCAAGTCTCCCATCATAACAACCCTGTTGTTTTTACTCGTTTTCAAAATCTGTCCTCTATCTCCCACTGGCTGTTGGGAGGCCTGTAGTAGACCCCCAACATTGTGACTGCACCCTTCTTATTCCTGATCTCTACCCATATAGCCTGGCTGCCCTCTGAGTACAGTTCCCTCCGTAGTACAGCTGTGATATTCTCCCTGACCAGCAGCGCAACTCCGCCACCCATTTTACATCCCCCTCTATCCTGCCCGAAACATCTAAATCCTGGAACGTTTAGCTGCCAATCCTGTCCTTCCCTCAACCAGGTCTCTGTAATGGCAACAAAATCATAGTTCCAAGTACTAATCCCAGCTCTAAGTTCATCTGCCTTACCCGTAATACCTCTTGCATTAAAACATATGCACTTCAGGCCACCAGACCCGCTGTTTTCAGCAACATCTCCCTGTCTGCTCTTCCTCAGAGCCATCCAACGGGAAAAAAACCAACGGGACTTCACCCTATCGCGGGTCGGAGAATCGCCGGGGGGCCGCTGCGAGTGGCTGATGACCGGCACGGCACGATTCCCGCCTCCGCCGAATCTCCAGTGCCGGAGAATTCGGTGGACGGCGGGCGGGATTCACGCCGCCCCCCTGGCGATTCTCCGATCCGGCGGGGGGGGTCGGAGAATCCCGCCCGAAATCACCTTCGCCCTTTCGGATAAAGGTACAGTAACGTTTAAGTAAATCCAGTTTGGAAATAAAAGCTGTCCCACCTTCTCAATGCAATCCTCCAAACAAGAGATAGGATAAGAGTCCATTCTTGTAACTGCATTAACCTTTCTATAGTCCACACACAACCGTTGGGTACCGTCTGGTTTAGCTACCTTCACTATGGGTGAGCTCCATTGGCTGCAACCCACTTAAATTATGCCGTTTTTAAGCATTCTTTCAATTTCCTTTTTAACCTGTGCCAATTTTAAAGGGTTAAGTCAATCTGGATGTTGTTTAATTGGAACAGCATTTCCCACATTTACATCATTTATAGACATTTTAGTACTTGCCAACTTATCTCCACAAACTTGCCCATGTGATATCAATAACTCTTTCAGGTCAGTTCATTTTTCCTCTGGAAAGTAACTCAACAATTTATCCCAATCTTTAAGAACATCCTCGATTTCCAATTTAATTTGAGGAATGTCAAATTCAAAGTCATCTGGATTTGGTTCTTCACTTTGAGTTAGAATCATTAAAACCTCTTCCTTTTGCTCGCCTTCCCTTTCAAAGCACCTTTTAAGCATGTTCACATGGCACACACGGTAGAGTTTTCCTTCTGTCTGGCATTCTTGCCACATAATTCACCTCACTTAATTTCCTTTCAATCTGATAAGGTCCACAAAACCTAGCTTTTAAAGGTTCACCTACCACTGGTAACAATACTAAAACTGTATCTCCACTGGCAAAACTACAAACTTTTGCTTTCTTGTCCGCTGCTCGTTTCATCACATGTTGTGCAACCTTTAAATGTTGTCCAGCCAATTTCCCTGCTCGACTTAATCATTCCATAACATTTGACATGTAATCCAATAATTATGTTCCAACTGCTCACTCACCAATTTTTCCTTAATCAATTTAAGTGGTCCTCTTACCTCATGACCAAAAATTAGTTCAGTAGGACTGAATTTGGTTGACTCATTAGGTGCATCCGTAATTGCAAACAGTACGAATGGAATTCCTTTATCCCAATCCTCTGGATAATCTTGACAATAAGCCCTCAACATTGTCGTTAATGTCTGATGCCACCTTTCTAATGCTCCCTGCGATTCTGGATGGTACGCAGTTGATTTAAATTGTTTTATTCCTAAACTATCCATAACTTCTTTGAATTACCTTGAGGTAAAATTTGATCCTATATCCAATTGTATTTGTGTGGGTAGTCCGTATGTGGTAAAGAATTTAAAGTAACTCCTCCACAATCTTTTTAGCTGTAATATTACAAACTGGAATGGCCTCTGGAAACCTAGTAGACATATCCATTATAGTCAAAAGATATTGATTCCCACTTTTCGTTTTAGGCTGCGGTCCTACGCAATCAATTGACCCTTGTAAAAGGTTCCTCAAATGCTGGAGTGGGTATTAAGGGCGCTAGTTTTATCGCTGCTTGAGGTTTCCCTATCACTTGACATGTGTGACATGATCGCCAAAATGTAACAACATCTTTATGCAGTCCAGGCCAATAAAATTGTTTTTGTATTTTAGTTTGAGTTTTCCTTACTCTCAAATGACCTCCCACTGGTACCTCGTGCAACTCGCAACACCTCCTTTCTATAACCTACTCGCAATACCACTTGATGAACTTCTGCCCACTTTTCATCCACCTGCATATGTAAAGGTTTCCATTTTCTCATCAAGACTTCATTTTTACGGTAATAACGTTTCTCTCTCTTTTTCTCTCTATCTCTTTCTCTCTATTTTTCTTTTGCCCTGATCTGTACCTCCCTTTCTCGTTCTTGTTGTTTTGCTAGGGCTGTTCTTTCTTTTTTCCTTCTCTCTCCTTTTCTTTCTCACTCATTGCGTATTCAAGCTGCTTTAATTCTTTTTCATGTTCAAGTTGTTTAATCTTTTACTGAATATTTGCCATTTCCAATGAGTCAGACTGTATCTCAGGCAATTTTAAATGCTCAGCTACCACTGTAAGTACCTTTTATTTTCTTCTGCTGTCAGCTAATGTTAACTGCAATGTTTTTGCCAAATCTAAAAGCCTTTTTTTCATCTCTGGTCGTAAGGTACTGTGTCTGACCTCCTCCACTCCCCAAAGCCTCCAAGCCCCTGAAAGAGCCATTGTCCACAACACAGTCCCTACTTAAACTGGAATACCACACCTGAAAAGCAAAGATAAATATGTTCACCCCTCACTGTCTTTAAGTTCACTAAGCCAACCCAATCACGAAATTTAGACTTTTATCCCTGACGAGCCCCTAATTTATTATGGGCCAGGGTTTAGAGAACACCAAAGTATATCATGGAGTTCACCAGACCCACAACTTTGAATAGATTTTGGTTATGGGGAGCACAAGGGCCCACTTTACAGGTGTGATGCAACAGAGTTCTAAAGTATTTTTAAACAAAAACAATGTTTATTCTATGAAATCAATTAACATTTTATCGACACACAGTAAACATCTTATCAAGTACCAACACTGATACACCCCCAAAGCTACAGAACTCTATAGGTAACCCTTAGTAACTTTCCTAACAACATCCATAAGTCAAAGACCCTTTTTTTTTTACCAATTTAGAGTACCCAATAATTTTTTTGTTTCCAATTAAGGGGCAATTTAGCATGGCCAATCCACCTAACCTGCACATCTTTGGGTTGAGGGGGTGAAACCCATGCAGACATGGGGAGAATGTGCAAACTCCACATGGGCAGTGACCCAGGGCCGGGATTCGAACCTGGGTCCTCAGCGCCGCAGTCCCAGTGTTACCCACTGCGCCACATCTCGCCCTCAAAGACCCTTTTTAACAAAGACAGTAGGTTTGCATTCCTTACAGAAACAGGTATTACTTTGAAATCATCAAGTGATCTGGATACATTCTTTAGCATGCAGAGAGAGAGGGAGACCTAAATACACAGCCTTGGTTTGAAGGCAGCTCTCCAACTGAAAACAAAGCTAAAATGCAGGGTCAAAAACTGCTTCCACCTCAAAACAAAAGTAAAAAGGAGAACTAGAGCCCAGCTCCACCCACGCACTGATATCACTGTAGCCACTTGAGAAGACAAACATTTGTTAAAGTGACATTCCCATGACATTCTCCACAGACGTTCTGGCCCAGTGTAGAACTTCCAAAGAACATAAAGGAGGCTGGTGAGACGGGCAGTGGAAATCTAATGCTGCAAAGTGTGAAATGGTTCATTTTGATCGGAATAATGTGGAGAATTATAAAATCTGGAGATATATGTGCTCAGATTTTGAACTATGTTTGCAGAGCAGGTTGTGAGAGTGGTTAATAAATGATTTGGGATTCAAGGCTTTATCAATAGGTGCAGAGATATTGAGTCACTGAATGTTTACAGCGTAGCAAAAGGCCCTTCGGCCCTTCATGTCTGATGTGTTGGGCAGGCTGGGTCGATGTGGACTGCACTTGATCCAGTGTAGCAAGAGACAGACCTCCAACACTTGATAAGATGCAACACAATTTTATTTTACGTCTTAACTATTATACATGTTCAACTGTGGGTTGACACTATACTGACTTGACTGGAGACCTGGTACTAGCCTGAAAATGAAAAAAATGAAAATCGCTGATTGTCACAAGTAGGGTTCAAATGAAGTTACTGTGAAAAGCCCCTAGTCGCCACATTCCGGCACCTGTTCGGGGAGGCTGGTACAGAAATTGAACTGTGCTGCTGGCCTGCCTTGGTCTGCTTTCAAAGCCAGCAATTTAGCCCTGTGCTAAACAGCCTGACCAGACTTACTAGCTACCACATGGTCTTTGCACTGGCTAGCTCATGCACTCTGACTGTTTCAGAGGCTGGGTCCCGAGAGAGCGGGAAACCTTGTGCCCTCTGGCTTTATAGTGGTTGTGTCCTGTCTGGTGATTGGCTGCTCTGTTCTGTGAGCTTACTGGTCATCCTGTGTGCCAATAACTGCCTGTCTGCACTCCATTATATACATAGGTGTATATTATGACATCTCCCCCCCTTTTTGTTTGTGTTTAGGTAATAAATATTAAGGTGCATGTGCGTGTGGATGTGTCATGTGCATGACTATATACAGAATGTGCTAAACTGAACTTACATACATAGAAAGGTGTCGCTAGTGCAGATATAGGGCAGATGAAATGGTAAATACAATATTTGCAGAGGTCAAAATGATGAGGTAACAAAATTGTGCAAAAGTTCAGTCTATAAGTTTAGTCTTTGTGGCGGGCGACAAATTCTGGTTGATCGTCTCAAGGGTGGATCAAGGGCTGCCTGCACTTGGATAGGTGGGACCGCCGCCAATGCGGTGGTCGGAGGGGTCGGCAGGATTGCTGGTAGATCGGTGGCCTCGTGGTAGAGCACATCCGGAGGAAGCATTGTGTGTGGCGGGGCATCACAGTCAGATGGCTAGCGTGGAACTCTGCGCAGCGCCCGTCTGTTGCGTCGTAGGAAGGAGCCATCAGCCATGTGGACGAGGAACGATCTTGGGGCCACTTGCTTGACCACCACAGCTGTGGCTGACCAGCCGCCGTCAGGTAACTACGCGAACACGATTAGTTGGGACCAGCTCGGGGAGATCCGTGGCATGAGCGTCGTATGCCAATTTCTGTCGGGCCCGAGACTGCTGCATCTTTTGTATGACCGTGAGGTGGTCAAGGTCTGGGACATGGATGGCTGGAACCGTGGTTCGCAGAGTGCGATTCATGAGCATCTGTGCTGGAGACAACCCAGTGGACAGCGGGATTGCTCTGTATGCCAGCAGCGCCAGGTTGAAGTCGGAGCCGGAGTCTGCAGCCTTGCATAGTAATCTCTTGATGATATGGACCCCTTTTTCGGCCTTCCCGTTTGACTGCGGGTAGTGGGGACTGGAGGTTACATGACGGAAGTTGTGTAAGCGTGCAAAATCAGACCATTCCTGGCTGTAAAAACAGGGACCGTTGTCACTCATCACCGTGAGCGGTATCCCATGCCTGGCAAACGTTTCTTTGCATGCTTTAATCACCGCCTTCGACGTGAGGTCGGACAGTTTCACCACTTCTGGGTAACTGGAGAAGTAGTCGACCAGGAGGACATAGTCACGCCCCTTGGCATGGAAAAGGTCGACACCGACTTTGGACCATGGGGAGGTCACTATCTCATGTTGCTGCAAAGTTTCTTTGGGTTGAGC
Source organism: Scyliorhinus canicula (assembly GCF_902713615.1). Classification (NCBI taxonomy): domain Eukaryota; kingdom Metazoa; phylum Chordata; class Chondrichthyes; order Carcharhiniformes; family Scyliorhinidae; genus Scyliorhinus; species Scyliorhinus canicula. The sequence continues at coordinate 95,518,130 of NC_052156.1, forward strand.
TGGCTGAAATTTCTGACATGTAGGGCAGTTGAGGACCATGTTGGCAACGTCCTGGCTGATGCCCGGCCAATAGACTGCCTCCCGAGCTCTGCGTCGACATTTCTCGACCCCCAGGTGACCCTCATGGAACTGGCCGAGCACCATAGCTCGCATGCTCTGCGGAATCACGATTCTGTCGAGCTTCATAAGGATGCCGTCCACCACCGTCAGGTCGTCCTTGCCGTTGTAAGACTGGGGACACTGTCCCTTCTGCCAGCCATTCTAAGGTGCTGCATCACATGCTGTAGCAGAGGATCCCTGGCCGTCTCCTCATGAATTTGGATGACCCTCTCATCAGAGGCCGGAAGGTTGCAGGCACACAGTTGCACCTGCTCGTCGATTTGGCAGACAAAGTCGGTTTGTTCACACGGTGTGGTAATTGACCTGTAAAGGGCATCTGCAACAATGAGTTCTTTGCCTGGCGTGTAGACAAGTTCAAAATCATAGCGGCGTAGCTTGAGAAGGATTCGCTATAACCGAGGCGACATGTCATTTAAATCCTTCTGGATGATGTGGACTAGTGGCCTGTGGTCCGTCTCTACCGTGAATTTTGGGAGGCCATACACATGGTTGTGAAACTTGTCGATTCCCATTAGGAGGCCCAGGCATTCCTTCTCAATCTGAGTGTACCGTTGCTCAGTGGGCGTCATGGCTCTGGAGGCATACGCAACTGGAGCCCAGGATGAGGAGTCATCCCGTTCGAGGAGCACCACCCCAATACCGTCCTGGCTCATGTCAGTGGATATTTTGGTCTCCCTGGTAGGGTTGAAGAATGCCAGAACTGGGGCTGTGGTGAGTTTTGCCCTCAGCTCACGCCATTCTTCCTCATGAGCGGGCAGCCACTGGAATTCCGTCGACTTTTTGACGAGATGGCGGAGGGCTGTGGTGTGTGACGCCATGTTGGGGATTCCCTTCCCTTCTTGTCCTCCGTTGATCGCCGAGACCTTGTCGGCATCTGGCAGCATGCCTTACTGCGAGATGTGGTCACCAAGGAATTTGATTTCTGATTGACTGAACGAGCACCTGGCCCTGTTGAACTGGAGACCATGCTCGTGGATTCTGTGGAATACCTGCTTGAGGCAATCGATGTGTTCTTGAGGAGTTGTGGACCAGATTATGACATCGTCAACATACACTTGCACCCCCTCGATACCCTCCATCATCTGTTCCATGATGCGGTGAAATGCCTCTGAGGCAGAGATGATGCCAAAAGGCATCCGGTTGTAGCAGTAGCGACTGAACGGGGTGTTGAATGTGCACAGCTTGCGACTGGATGCGTCCAGCTGTATTTGCCAGAACCCCTTGGAGGTGTCCAGCTTCGTAAAGAATTTGGCATGAGCCATCTCGCTGGTCAACTCTTCTCGTTTTGGTATTGGGTAATGCATAATGCATGATGCATGATTGGCATGATGTTGCAGTTTAAATCCTTGGGGTTGATGCAGATTCGAAGCTCCCCTGATGGCTTCTTGACGCAGACCATGGAGCTGACCCAGTCTGTGGGTTATGTGACCTTTGATATGATGCCCTGGTCCTGGAGGTCCTGTAATTGCTACTTGAGGCAATCCTTGAGGGGTGCCGGCACCTGTCGTGGTGTGAATTACAGAGGTGGCGTTCGCCTTGAGCGGGATATTGTATCGGTATGGGAGTGTGCCCATTCCATCGAACACGCTGTGGTACTGCGTGATGATGTCATCAATTTTAGCCTGGAAGTTTTCATCAGGTGAGGCTGTCGCCTGTGAGGATAACATGGTGTGGACTCGCTGAACCATGTTCAGGAGTTTGCAGGCCCGAGCACCGAGCAAGGATGCTCTGTCAGGTCCTACAATCTCAAACCGCAGCGTCGCTTTAATTGACTTATTGGACACTCCGAGTTGGCATGAACCACTGGCAGCTATGGCATTGCCATTGTAGTCAAGGAGCTGGCAGGTCGGTGGAAGAATACTTGGTCTGACACGGATGGTGTCGAGATCGGATTTCGAGATGAGGTTCGCCGATGCGCCGGTGTCCAGTTTGAACCGGATGCGAGCCTTGTTAACTGTGAGGACAGCACACCACTCGTCATCGGGATCCACGCTGAGGATCGGGAGGTGCTTCACTATCTTGGAGAAAGGCAGCGCATGCTTCGTAATGATGCCCACCTGGAATGGGGATTTGAGGCACTCAGCATCAGGGTCTGTTGGGCTGTCGAGGTCGGAGTCTGGCATGCCCTGCTGTATTGAACGGTCACTTCTGCGCCGTGGCTGGGATCGCTGGTTGCTGGGCAGTGGAGCAGATCTGCAAAGGGCTGTGTAGTGGCCAAGCTTGCCACACTGTGGACACCGTTGTGATTTTGCTGGACATTGCCGCTTTAAATGAACGGAGCCACAATTCAGACACGTCATGACGCCAACGTCAGCGCATTCCGTGCGCCATCGCGCATGCGCGCTGCAGTCGAACGACGTACGCACCTGCGCAGTCTGGTCTCGCCGTCCCCTCGGTCGTGGCACGCATATGCAGGGGCCCGTGAAAAGCACCCAAAATGGCCACTCTCGTCGATACCTAGGCCCTGCATTTGTGCGATAGCCTGTACCCGTTCCGCCTCGTGGGAGACTAGCTTTGCCGTTTCTGCCGCCCTTATGTGGGAGTACCGATTGTTAGTATGTTCGTGAAGAACGCACGTTTTGATGGCGATGGTGAGGGTCAGCTGCTTGACTTTCAGGAGCTGCTGGCGAAGGGAATCGGAGTGGACCCCGAAAACGATCTGATCCCGGATCATGGAATCCGTTGTCGAGTCATAGTTACATGACTGCGTGAGGATGCGGAGATGGGTCAAAAAGGATTGAAAAGGTTCATCCTTACCCTGAAGCCTCTGGTGGAAAATGTACCATTCAAAGCTCTCATTCACCTCGATGTCGTAGTGGTTGTCGAACTTCAGCAGGACTGTTTTAAATTTCATCTTGTCTTCGCCTTCAGTGAATGCAAGGGAGTTGTTGATGTGGATGGCGTGGTCCCCGGCTGTGGAGAGGAATAGTGCAATCTTCCTGGCGTCCGATGTGACCTCGAGGTTGGTGGCTTCGAGATAGAGTTGGAACTTCTGTTTGAAGATCTTCCAATTTGCACCGAGGTTGCTGGCGATGCGGAGCTGCGGAGGAGGGCGGTCGTTTTCCATGTCACCTGGTCTACTGGCTGTTTGCTGGTCAACGCTGATTCACTCAAGGTAGGTCCGTCAACTTTCAGCATCACTCACTGGTACCATGATGTGTTGGGCAGGCTGGGTCGATGTGGACTGCACTTGATGCAGTGCAACGAGAGACAGACCTCCAACACTTGATAAGATCCAACACAATTTTATTTAACGTCTTAACTATAATACATGTTCAACTGTGGGTTGACACAATGCTGACTTGGCTGAAGACCTATGTACTAGCCTGACCAGACTAACTGACTACCACATGGTGTTTGCATTGGCCAGCTCACGAACTCTGACTGTTTCAGAGGCTGGGTCCCGAGAGAGCGGGAAACCTAGTGCCCTCTGGCTTTATAGTGGTTGTGTCCTGTCTGGTGATTGGCTGCTCTGTTCTGTGTGTTTACTGGTCATCCTGTGTGTCAATCACTGCCTGTCTGCACTCCATTATATACATAGATGTATATTATGACATTGTCCATGCTGACCAACAAGTGCTCATCTAAATACTTCCAGACTTTCAATTTGATCTTGATGTCTAAGTCAGATTTGGATATTGGTTCCTAGTTCAGAATGCAATATTTATCTCTTGTTCTGATTTGATATGATCCTTCGATTAGATTTGGAATTTGATTCTTATTTTGCTTTGGATATTCAGTCCATATTTAGTTTGCGACTAACCTCTTATTTAGACTGAATATTGTTCCCTCATGATAGATTTTGTTGTACCTCCCTCTGCATCTTTAATCGTGAACCACTGTTCAAATTAAATATTAGTAATGTTATCGATTGTATCGATTCTCCAATTCACATCTCTCCCCATTGTATAAACAACACTCACATCATCATTTCCCATTCAGCCTCCCTGTCTCTATAGATTCAGTGAATCCCATTGAATGTCAAGCCCTCTTCCCCTCCCGATGTTGTATATTCATTCCTTCTGCATTAGATAAAGATGCACTGCATAAGATAAAGATGCATGGCATTAAGGGTAAAGTAGTAGCATGTATAGAGGATTGGTTAATTAATAGAAAGCAAAGAGTGGGGATTAATGGATGTTTCTCTGGTTGGCAATCAGTAGCTAGTGGTGTCCCTCAGGGATCCGTGTTGGACCCACAATTGTTCACAATTTACATAGATGATTTGGAGTTGGGGACCAAGGGCAATGTGTCCAAGTTTGCAGATGACACTAAGATGAGTGGTAAAGCGAAAAGTGCAGAGGATACTGGAAGTCAGCAGAGGAATTTGGATAGGTTAAGTGAATGGGCTAGGGTCTGGCAGATGGAATACAATGTTGACAAATGTGAGGTTATCCAATTTGGTAGGAATAACAGCAAACGGGATTATTATTTAAATGATAAAATATTAAAGCATGCTGCTGTGCAGAGAGACCTGGGTGTGCTAGTGCATGAGTCACAGAAAGTTGGTTTACAGGTGCAACAGGTGATTAAGGAGGCAAATGGAATTCTGTCCTTCATTGCTAGAGGGATGGAGTTTAAGACTAGGGAGGTTATACTGCAATTGTATAAGGTGTTTGTGAGGCCACATCTGGAGTATTGTGTTCAGTTTTGGTCTCCTTACTTGAGAAAGGACGTACAGGCACTGAACGGTGTGCAGAGGAGATTCATTAGGTTAACCCCAGAGCTGAAGGGGTTGGATTACGAGGAGAGGTTGAGTAGACTGGGACTGTACTCGTTGGAATTTAGAAGGATGAGGGGGGATCTTATAGAAACATATAAAATTATGAAGGAAATAGATAGGATAGATGCGGGCAGATTGTTTCCACTGGCGGGTGAAAGCAGAACTAGGGGGCCTCAAAATAAGGGTAAGTAGATGTAGGACCGAATTTAGGAGGAGCTTCTTCACCCAAAGGGTTGTGAATCTATGGAATTCCTTGCCCAGTGAAGCAGTTGAGGCTCCTTCATTCAATGTTTTTAAGGTAAAGATGGATAGTTTTTTGAAGAATAAAGAGATTAAGGGTTATGGTGTTCGGGCTGGAAAGTGGAGCTGAGTCCACAAAAGATCAGCCATGATCTCATTGAATGGTGGAGCAGGCTCGAGGGGCCAGATGGCCTACTCCTGCTCCTAGTTCTTAAGTTCTTATGTTCTTATCTCCCCTGTCATTCTAGTCTCAAAGTGGAGACACTTGATATTACATTGAGTACCCAAACAAACTGTACACTGTGAGAAAAAATGGAGGTTGAGTCAAAACCGGTAAAGACTAAAAGTGGCACTTGTTTTCACAGTGTTGATAGTGAGACTCTGACAGCATGTTCACCCAATGAAGATGAGGTTGTGTCAGATGAAGATGTTGGAAACAGTTCAGAGTTTGAAGACATCGACAGGGACTTGGGCAAACAGGTACATCTCATACTATTGGTTGATATTGTGATGAATGTAGGAATTTTTGATATATTCTGTATTATATACATCTAGTGCAGTGATGTTTTTAAATGCCTGGGTCAGGGCATGATCTATATACCTGCTGAGGTAATGTTTGTTTTAAAATCCTGGTTTAAAAAGTAGACACTGTGGCTGCCGAAGGTGCATTTAAGATGTCATGAAGGTGAGATCATTGTTATTTCAAACCATGCTTATTTTGTAAGGAACCTCTTTTAAATCCTTGCCTGATCCTGGTTTCCTTCTAATGCCTGTCCTGCTGGCTGTTTTTAATGCGACAGACTTTTGGTCTTGAACTGAAGACCGCAACCTCCCTCCGCTGCAAACTGATATTTGGACTTGCCCCAGCACAGCCCTTGATGCAGTGTGCTCTGTGGCATAACTTGTGATTCATTTTGATGGACCTGGCTAGCAGACAATCCCCTCTTCTGTAAATCCGGGACATTTCCTGTTTTGGATCGGGATTGGTAGAACCTTTCATAACATTCTGGAGCAGAAGGCTGGTCCCATTTTTGCTTTCAGTTGTTTCGTTCAGAGAAGGAGATGGGAATTTGTGTACAAATCCAACAACTGAATTTATTTACCCTCTCTGCGTATGAGTGAGACATGTGTATTAAGGTGTTAGTATGCAATTTACCCTCTACATGATGTTGGATTAAAATGATAATACATAAGAACAGTAGCAACATCATTCTCTTCAGGTCAGCGTTTCGCTAGTACTCTCAAAGTTCCGTATGATGTAGTTTACACGAGTTGCGTGGATCCAATGTGGCTTTTCTTTTACTTTAACGGCTGTTCGGGTTGTTAGCAGCACTTGGTAGGGTCCATTCCACCTAGGAGAAAAATAATCTTTGTTTAGTGCTTTCACATATACTTATCTCCAGGTTTAAAGGGTGTGTATTTCTTTTGGATGCATCTGCGTCTGTCGCACCTTTTCATGTTTGTTTTTTTTTTAGTGGTTTCACACATGGCCTGGGCATGTTTAGGTGATGCTTCATCTGCCCGTATTATGGCTACTGCCGCTGGAGTCATTGGGGATTTAGTTCCAGTTGTCATGGGGCGTTCCATTAATATCTCATATGGGGTTAAACCCGCATTACAATTTCTCTGATTTCTCAGGGCATATATTACTGTGGGTATGGCATCTGGCCATAGCAGCCCATTTTGTTGACACACTTTTGTAACTGCTGTGTTAATTATTCCATCCGCCCTGTCCACCATTCCTGAGGATTCCGGCTGATATGGTATATGCCACTTCCAATCAAATACCATGGCCTCTGTTAGGGCTTTGGTCAATTTGCGAGTGAAATGAGTTCCCCTGTCACTTTTAAAACCCATTGGTATCCCAAACCTCGGTATTATTTCCTTTAACAGAATATTTATCACTGTTCTAGCATCATCTCTTTTGGTTGGAAAAGCCTCTACCCACCGGGAAAACATGTCCACTATCACCGATTATTCCTTTGACAAATTATACAAGTGCGGGCTACTTTTCCAGTTGTTACAGTAATACCTGGAGCATACCATTGTTGACATATGGCATGTATCATTCCTCCTTTGCCCACATGAGATTGCCCATGGGCAAGGCGACATAGTGGCAAAAAGAGACTTCTGGGGCATACTGCGCGGGTATTTGGGTGGATCCAGATTTGATGATTGTCTTGATAGCAACCCACTTTTAGCCAAGAGCGATGCACCTGCAGCGAGACTTGCTCCTGTGCCTGTTTTAACTTTGGTTCTGTTATGGTGGACGGAAGTTCAACTGCAGCAGCTTGTAGCTGTGGCTGCTGTTTTAGAGCCACTTCCTTCACTATTTTATCAGCAAATCTGTTGCCGCATGAGACTTCATCGTCTGCGGGAGTATTGGCTTCACACTATAAAACGGCTATTTTGCTGGACAGCTGAACAGCATCTCATAAATTTATCCCCAATTTAGCATGTTTAATAGGTTAGGTCTGAGGAAGTTATGAATCCCCTGTTTTTCCATAATTGGCCAAAATATGTACTCCCAAAGCGGATCGGGAATCAGTATAAATATTGACTGTTTTATTTTTAGCTAGAATATATGCTTTAGTCAGGGCAAACTATTCGGCCGCTTGAGCAGACGTTCCCGAAGGCAGAGCAAAAGCTTCCACTATCTCGAATGGAGTTACTATTGCATAGCCGGCCAGGAGGGTCATATCATTTGGTCGGTTTGTTGACCCATCGGTGAAAAAGATGATGTCTGGATTTTCTAGTGGGTGACCCAATAAATCAGGTTGAGGGGTTGTGGTGGCTTCAACCAATTGTAAACAGTCTTGATCATACATATGTTCTGCTTCCGAGGGCGTGGGCAAGAGTGTTGCAGGGTTGACAGCTGGTGCTCGCTTGTGGGTAAAGTTAGTTTTAGAGAGGATTACTTCATACCCAGTGTGTCGAGCTGCAGTAAAATTCTGTGTTGCGTATGAATTAAGCAGCAGCAAAACAGAGCGAGGAACCAATACTGTACAAGGGTGGTCGAGTACAAGGGGTACTGATTTTTCTACTATGGCCGCTGTGGCTGCTACTGCTCTTAAGCAACTTGGCACACCCTTTACCACAGCACATAGGGCCACCGAGTAATAGGAAAGGTGTCTTTTCCCTCTTCAGTGCTCTTGCACCAGGACTCCTGTTGCAAATCACCCTGCTTCATTCTATAAAGAGTAAAGGGCCTGGTGAAATTAGGAAGTCCCAAGGCAGAGACGCTAATCATAGAACATAGAACATAGAACATTACAGCGCAGTACGGGCCCTTCGGCCCTCAATGTTGCGCCGACCTGTGAAACCATCTGAAGCCTATCTGACCTACACTATTCCATTTTCATCCATATGTCTATCCAGTGACCACTTAAATGCCCTTAAAGTTGGCGAGTCTACTACTGTTGCAGGCAGGGCGTTCCACACCCCTACTACTCTCTGAGTAAAGAAACTGCCTCTGACATCTGTCCTATATCTACCACCCCTCAATTTAAAGCTATGTCCCCTCGTGTTGGTCATTACCATCCGAGGAAAAAGACTCTCACTGTCCACCCTATCTAACCCTCTGACTATCTTATATGTCTCTATTAAGTCACTTCTCAGCCTTCTCCTCTCTAACGAAAACAACCTCAAGTCCCTGAGCCTTTCCTCGTAAGACCTTCCCTCCATACCAGGCAACATCCTAGTAGATCTCCTCTGAACCCTTTCCAAAGCTTCCACACCCTTCCTATAATGTGGTGACCAGAACTGCACACAGTACTCCAGGAGCAGCCGGACCAGAGTTATGTACAGCTGCAGCATGACCTCGTGACTCTGAAACTCAATCCCCCTACTGATAAAGGCTAGCACACCATATGCCTTCTTAACAGCCCTATTAACCTGGGTGGCAACTTTCAGGGATTTATGTACCTGGATACAGAGGTCTCTCTGTTCATCTACACTACCAAGAATCTTGCCATTAGCCCAGTACTCTGCATTCCTGTTACTCCTTCCAAAGTGAACCACCTCACACTTTTCAGCATTAAACTCCATCTGCCACCTCTCAGCCCAGCTCTGCAGCTTATCTATGTCCCTCTGTATCCTATAACATCCTTTAGCACTATCCACAACTCCACCGACTTTCATGTCATTTGCAAATTTACTAACCCATCCTTCTACACCCTCTTCCAGGTCATTTATAAAAATGACAAACAGCAGTAGCCCCAAAACAGATCCTTGCAGTACACCACTAGTAACTGAACTCCAGGATGAACATTTGCCATTAACCACCACCCTCTGTCTTCTTTCAGCTAGCCAATTACTGATCCAAACCGCTAAATCACCTTCAACCCCATACCTCCTTATTTTCTGCAATAGCCTACCGTGGGGAACCTTATCAAACGCCTTACTGAAATCCATATACACCACATCAACTGCTTTACCCTCATCCACCTGTTTGGTCACCTTCTCAAAAAACTCAATAAGGTTTGTGAGGCATGACCTACCCTTCACAAAACTGTGTTGACTATCTCTAATCAACCTGTTATTTTCAAGATGATCATAAACCCTATCTCTTGTAACCTTTTCCAACATTTTACCCACAACCGAAGTAAGGCTCACAGGTCTATAATTACCAGGGTTGTCTCTACTCCCCTTAGAATAGAACAGTACAGCACAGAACAGGCCCTTCGGCCCTCAATGTTGTGCCGAGCCATGATCACCCTACTCAAACCCACGTATCCACCCTATACCCGTAACCCAACAACCCCCCCCCTTAACCTTACTTTTATTAGGACACTACGGGCAATTTATCACGGCCAATCCACCTAACCCGCACATCTTTGGACTGTGGGAGGAAACCGGAGCACCCGGAGGAAACCCACGCACACAGGGGGAGGACGTTCAGACTCCACACAGACAGTGACCCAGCCGGGAATCGAACCTGGGACCCTGGAGCTGTGAAGCATTTATGCTAACCACCATGCTACCCTGCTGCCCCTTCTTGAACAAGGGGACAACATTTGCCATCCTCCAGTCTTCCGGCACTATTCCTGTCGACAAAGACGACATAAAGATCAAGGGACAAAGGCTCTGCAATCTCCTCCCTGGCTTCCCAGAGAATCCTAGGATAAATCCCATCTGGCCCAGGGGACTTATCTATTTTTACACTTTCCAAAATTGCTAACACCTCCTCCACAACATTGTCTTTCTCCAGTGTAAACACTGACGAAAAATTTCCATTTAACGCTTCCCCTATCTCCTCTGATTCCACACACAACTTTCCACTACTATTCTTGATTGGCCCTAATCTTACTCTAGTCATTCTTTTGTTCCTGATATACCTATAGAAAGCCTTAGGGTTTTCCTCGATCCTATCCTCCAACGGCTTTTCGTGTCCTCTCCTCGTTCTTCTTAACTCTCCCTTTAGGTCCTTCCTGGCTAACTTGTAACTCTCAAGTGCCCTAACTGAGCCTTCATGTCTCATCCTAACACAAGCCTTCTTCTTCCTCTTGACAAGTGCTTCAACTTCCTTAGTAAACCACGGTTTCCTTGCTCAACAACTTCCTCCCTGCCTGACAGGTACATACTTATCAAGGACACGCAGTAGCTGTTCTTTGAAAAAGCTTCACATTTCGATTGTACCCATCCCCTGCAGTTTCCTTCCCCATCCTATACATCCTAAATCTTGCCGAATAGCATCATAATTGCCTTTCCCCCAGCTATAATTCTTGCCTTGCGGTATATACCTATCCCTGCCCATCGCTAAAGTAAACATAACCAAATTGTGATCACTATCACCAAAGTGCTCACCTACATCTAAATCTAACACCTAGCCGGGTTCATTACCCTGTACCAAATCCAATGTGGCATCGCCCCTTGTTGGCCTGTCTACATACTGTGTCAGAAAACCCTCCTGCACACACTGCACAAAAACTGACCCATCTATAGTACTCGAAGTATAGTATTTCCAGTCAATATTTGGTAAGTTAAAGTCCCCCATAACAACTACCCTGTTACTCTCGCTCCTGTCGAGAATCATCTTTGCAATCCTTTCCTCTACATCTCTGGAACTATTCAGAGGTCTATAGACAACTCCCAACAGGATGACCTCTCCTCTCCTGTTCCTAAACTCGGCCCATACTACCTCAGTAGACGAGTCCTCAAACGTCCTTTCTACCGCCGTAATACGTTCCTTGATTAACAATGCCACACCCCCCCCTCTTTTACCATCTTCTCTGTTCTTACAGAAACATCTAAATCCTGGAACCTGCAACAACCATTCCTGTCCCTGCTCTACCCATGTCTCCGAAATCGCCACAACATCGAGATCCCAGGTACCAACCCATGCTGCAAGCTCACCCACCTTATTCCGGATGCTCCTGGCGTTGAAGTAGACACACTTCAAACCAGCGTCTTGCTTGCCGGTGCCCTCTTTTGAACTTTTAACCCTATCCCTGACCTCACTACTCTCAACATCCTGTACACTGGGACTACAATTTGGGTTAGGTTAAGGGATTATTGGGATGGGGCAGGAGAGTGGGCTTGGGTGGAGTGCTCTTTCAGAGGTTTAGTGCAGACTCGGTGGATCAAATGGCCTCCTTCTGTACTTTAGGAATTCCACGATTCTATGATTGAGGTTCCTGTCTGGTGTCCTAGTAAATGTTGGGGTCTGGCCAAGGATCTTAATAGTATCTCCCCAACATGGCCATCATGTATTACTGGTTTAGATTGACAGTATTGACAGCTGAAGCGGAGGGTAGTAATCTGGATATCCTGAGCAATCTGGTAACAATGTGACTCACACTGTTATTTTGCTTCCATTAATTTTGGTAAGTAAAATAACAGCGCCAAAATTTGACCAATTCCTATTCAGGGGTTTTAAACAAAGCAGGTGAGAATGTTGCAGATGCCTTAACTATAATCTTCCAAAGATTTGGAAATTTAGGAATCATTCCTTTAGAATGGAAAATTGCACTTTATTCTACTCTTTGAGAAAGGTGATGGAAACCAGGGAATTATAGACCAAGTGGTCCAATATTTGTTGTCGAAAAATTTCTAGTGTGTCTATTAAGTGAGAGAGTGACTGAACACAAAGATATTTTCATTTCAAAGGAGAGGGTTGTCATGCCTGATAGATTTGATTGAATTTTTGAAGAGGTGAATGAAGTTATTTTGGGCTTCCAGTAGGCACTTGATAAAGTTCCCCATAAGAGACTGTTAGCTAAAGTTGAATCCCATGGAATTTAAGGCAGGTTATTGACCGGTTGGGAAACAAACAGAATGGAAAAGGTCAGAGAGTAGGGCTAATGGCAGGTACTCCAATAGGCTGGGTGTGACTCACGATGTCTAAGCAAGAATCTGTGTGATCCTCAATTGTTCACGGTATTTACTGGTGATGGAGATAATCGTTTGCCAATGGCAGAAAGATAGGTGACATTGTAAGATGTGAAGACAGGAGCATAAAATTACAAAGAAATATTCATAGTTTAAGTGAATGGACAAAGTGACAAAGGATTTCAATGTGGACAAATGATGTCAATCTGGACCGAAACAATGTAGGGCAGAGCACTTTCAAAATGCTGAAAAACCAGAAATAGAGCAAAGAGATTCAGGGTCCAGGTACAGAAAATGATCAAACAGGTGACTGGAATATTGGCCTATTTACTAGGGGACTAGAAGACAAGGAGGTAGACATCAGCTTCAGATATACCCTGGTTACATCACTTTTGGAGTTTCTGTGAGCAGTTCTGGATATCACACCTTAGGAAGGCTGTGCTGATCTGAGGGGTACATGGAAATTATTACCACGGCCTGGGTGGTTGAATACAAGGGCATAGTCAGGAGTGAATTTAGGAAACATTCTGACATGGGCAGCACAGTGGGTAGTACTGTTGCTTCATAGCACCAGGGACCCAGGTTCAATTTCAGCCTTGGGTGACTGTGTGAAGATTGCATTTTCTCCCAGTGTCTGCATGGATTTCCTTTGGGTCCTCCGGTTTCCTCCCACTGTGAAAAGATGCGCAGGTTTGGTGGATTGGCCATGCTTGAAAAAATGATTAGCCCTTCGTGTCCAAAGATGTGCAGATTAGATGGGGTTATGGGATTACAGGGCTAGGGCAGGGGAGTTGGCCTCTTTTGGAGGGTCAGTCCAGACTCAATGGGCCTAATGGCCTCCTCCTGCACTGTCGGGATTCTATGATTCTATGTGAAGAGTGATGGAACCTTTAACTCTCATCCACAAATGGCAATTGATGGCAGATCAATAGTTAATTTTAAATCTGATTTGAGAGAGGTAGAAATGTGATGGGTTGAAATGAAAGTCATAGATCCAGAGAACAATAAGCTGCTCTTAACCTTTGACTATTCAGTGAAAATTGGGAGCAAGGGTAGGTGGAGGAAAATGCTTCAAGGGAGAGGTCAAAGTGTCACAGTGAATAATGGAACAGACTGGAGACTGAATGACCTCCTGTTCCCATACTGTTCTGGAGATGTGATCAGTTTACAGTTTTGGAGAGTGAAGCGTAACTAAATATTTATTCAATTTGTTGTAGGGTGACATAGGGCTAGAAGCCTATCACATTGCAAAAGTAATGACAACTTCAGAGAGAGCGTAAGTGCAAAGCTTTATCTAAAATGTTCTTCTGTAATATTCTTTTGACACAATGATTTGTTCCAAGTTTGTGTCAGTCTGTTATTTTTTGTCTACTTATCACAGGTACTTGAGTGTTCTGAAGTTCCTACACACAGTGAGTACCAACTTGTTTTTAACTGCTTTGTTTACACCGTGCTCTTGTTTCTGGCTATGTGCATTATAGAAGCTCAGTGTGAAACATACCTGGATAAGGTCTCCCCTCCTGATCCCTCCCCTATTTCCCACTCCTCACCGTGATCCCCCTTGCTTTCTGCTGCCCCAACTTCCAACACCCCTCCCAAGTCCTTGCTGCCTTATTTGCAGTGAGTGGAGTTGGGAGAGGGGCAACTTGGTGTGGTAAATGGGATGGCAAGAGAGTTGGGGCTGGTGAGGGGTTCGCGATGGTGAGGAGTTGGACACAGGCAACTATGGAACACATTGGTGACTATGATGTGCTCTCCATAGTCCACGGTTGTGGGGTCAGTTAATGCAGCCAAACATGAATGGGGATGAATCATGTCATGAAGGAGTTTGTACAAGAATTGGTTCTGGAGATTATACTCCTGATCTCTCCTCTGTTTAAATATTAAATCATTGCTTCATTTCAGTTTCTCATTATGTCACTCTGAATATGTCTCTCTTACTTTGAAGATTTTTATTAAGATATGGGCGATTGTTCTTCCTACAGGATTTCAGGGAAGCTGTTGCGTGTGTTGTTGGGGGTGACACTTGTCCGGTGATGGAACAGGAAGGAGTCACTCGCATCCTGTGTGAGGTCAGCGAGCTGTACGAGCTTCACCAGGAAATATTGAGGGAACTGGAGCAGAGCATCACCCAATGGTACTTCAATAATCCCGTGTACATTCTCAATATTGACTGGAAACCACACAGTGGCTCAAAAACTGTTGATCTGTTTGAAGAAAAGATCTTGCATCTTCTGGAAAGCTGACTGCCAGACATCAGAGTGAGGTTCACAAACAATCTCCACATCACACAGTCCTTCCCCGGTCATCCAGACCCTGCCCCCCACTTACACAGACCTTTCCCCCCAGTCACAGCAACGCCATCCCCTGCTCACACAGCAACACCCCCGTCACTGAGACACTCCCCGTCACATGGCCCCTCCCCCATCACAGCCCCTCCATCACACTGCCCCTCCCCATCACAGCCCATCCCCATCACAGCCCCTCCATCACACAGCCCCTCCCCATCACTGAGCCCCTCCCCGTCACATGGACCCTCCCCATCACTGAGACACTCCCCATCACATGGCCCCTCCCCCATCACAGCCCCTCCATCACACTGCCCGTCCCCATCACAGCCCCTCCCCATCACAGCCCCTCCATCACACAGCCCCTCCCCATCACAGCCCCACCATCACACTGCCCCTCCCCATCACAGCCCCTCCCCATCACAGCCCCTCCATCACACAGCCCCTCCCCATCACTGAGCCCCTCCCCGTCACATGGACCCTCCCCATCACTGAGACCCTCCCCGTCACATGGCCCCTCCCCATCACAGCCCCTCCATCACACAGCCCCTCCCCATCACTGAGCCCCTCCCCGTCACATGGACCCTCCCCATCACTGAGACCCTCCCCGTCACATGGCCCCTCCCCATCACAGCCCCTCCATCACACTGCCGCTCCCCATCACAGCCCCTCCCCATCACAGCCCCTCCATCACACAGCCCCTCCCCATCACAGCCCCTCCATCACACAGCCCCTCCATCACACAGCCCCTTCCCATCACAGCCCCTCCATCACACTGCCCCTCCCCGTCACATGGCCGCTCCCCATCACAGCCCCTCCCTCCATCACACTGCCGCTCCCCATCACAGCCCCTCCCCATCACAGCCCCTCCATCACACAGCCCCTCCCCATCACAGCCCTTCCATCACACAGCCCCTCCATCACACAGCCCCTCCCCGTCACATGGACTCTCCCCGTCACATAGACCCTCCCCGTCACATGGACCCTCCCCATCACAGCCCCTCCCTCGTCACAGCCCCTCCATCACACTGCCCCTCCCCTTCACATGGACCCTTCCCATCACAGCCCCTCCATCACACTGCCCCTCCCCATCACAGCCCCTCCCCATCACAGCCCCTCCCCATCACTGAGCCCCTCCCCGTCACATGGACCCTCCCCGTCACAGCCCCTCCCCATCACAGCCCCTCCCCATCACTGAGCCCCTCCCCGTCACATGGACCCTCCCCATCACAGCCCCTCCGTCACACTGCCCCTCCCCATCATTGAGCCCCTCCCCGTCACACGGCCTCTTCCCATCACCGAGCCCCTCCCCTGTCACACGGCCCCTCCCTGTCACACAGAATATGTCTCTATTAATTTGAAGATAACTTTGAGCTGAGTTTATGCATTAAGATGTGAGCTATTGGTCATTGATGCGACCATCAATTCACATGAAACCAGTAGAAGTAAACTGTGGCTTTAATCAACTAGAACAATGCCTGCCTGCAACTGATCTGTTAGTGGGAGCCGCCTACAGGGCGGCTGCTCTTTATACCGCCCCTCAAGGGCCCACACAGGCCCCAACATGCTACATTATAGGTTATACTATACAATGGTCCTTAGGTGGAGCCCACATGGGCAAGAGTGTAATACAGATAAACACATGGTGAATTGTTACAGCAATACATTCACCATATTCACCCCCTGTTAAAGAAACAAAGTCCGGTGGGGTGACGGGGTCATACGTTCAGCCTGTCCAGTGCAAGGATTGTGCGCTGTGATCGCCGAAGCTCTGGCATCGGTAGTGAAGTCGCCGGTGCGGGTACAGACGAGGACTCCGGGAGCGTGTCTTCAGGAGCTTCAGTCCTGTGGGTCGGTGAAGGGGGAATGGCGGGCAGGAGGGGGTGTGGGTGCCACATAGGGACGGGGGCACTGGTCAGCATAGGTTCGATAGGGTAAGATGGGGTGGCGGTGGTAGTGGAACCTGCGGGTGCCAGGTCCCGGAGGGAGACCGTATCCTGTCAGCCATCGGGGTGTCCGTGTATGCGTACTGGGGGTTGGAGTGTAGGAGCTGGACCCCCTCGACCAGGGGGTCGGATTTATGGCTCCTGACGTGTTTGCGGAGTAGGACGGGCCCCGGTGTCTTCAGCCAGGACGGAAGCGAGGCCCCGGAGGTGGGTTTCCTGGGGAAAACAAACAGGCAGTCATGAGGGGTCTCATTTGTGGCCGTGCAAAGTAGGGACCTAATAGATTGGAGCGCGTCGGGGAGGACCTCCTGCCAGTGAGGTACCGGGAGAACCCGTCGATGATGTTGAGGAAATATGTGTTGCGGTTGTTGGAGGAGAGGGGCCCTTTGAAATCGATACTGAGGCGCTCAAAGGGCCGGGATGCCTTTACCAGGTGGGCGTTATCCGGTCGATAGAAGTGCGGCTTACACTCCGCGCAGATTTGGCAGTCCCTGGTCATGGCTCTGATCTCCTCCATGGAGTACATAGAACATAGAACATTACAGCGCAGTACAGGCCCTTCGGCCCTCGATGTTGCGCCGACCTGTGAAACCACTCTAAAGCCCATCTACACTATTCCCTTATCGTCCATTTGTCTATCTAATGACCATTTGAATGCCCTTAATGTTGGCGAGTCCACTACTGTTGCAGGCAGGGCATTCGTGCTTGACATCACCATCCGAGGAAAAAGGCTCTCACTGTCCACCCTATTTAATCCTCTGATCATCTTGTATGCCTCAATTAAGTCACCTCTTAACCTTCTCTCTAACGAAAACAGCCTCAAGTCCCTCAGCCTTCCCTCATAAGATCTTCCCTCCATGCCAAGCAACATTCTGATAAATCTCCTCTGCACCCTTTCCAATGCTTCCACATCCTTCCTATAATGCGGCGACCAGAATTGCACGCAATACTCCAAATGCGGCCGCACCAGAGTTTAGTGCAGCTGCAATATGACCTCATGGCTCCGAAACTCAATCCCTCTACCAATAAAAGCTAACACACCGTACGCTTTCTTAACAACCCTGTCAACCTGGGTGGCAACTTTCAGGGATCTATGTACATGGACACCGAGATCTCTCTGCTCATCCACACTACTAAGAATCTTCCCATTGGCCCAGTCAACTGTCTTCCTGTTATTCCTTCCAAAATGAATCACCTCACACTTTTCTGCATTAAACTCCATTTGCCACCTCTCAGCCCAGCTCTGCAGCTTATCTATGTCCCTCTGTAACTTGTAACATCCTTCCGCACTGTCCACAACTCCACCGACTTCAGTGTCATCTGCAAATTTACTCACCCATGCTTCTACGCCCTCCTCCAGGTCATTTATAAAAATTACAAACAGCAGCCGCCCCAAAACAGATCATTGTGTTACACCACTAGTAACTGGACACCAGTCAGAACATTTCCCATCAACCACCACTCTTTGTCTTCTATCAGCTAGCCAATTTCTGATCCAAACTGCTAAATCACCCTGAATCCCATGCCTCTGTATTTTCTGCAATAGCCTACTGTGGGGAACCTTATCAAATGCTTTACTGAAATTCATATACACCAACATCAATTGCTTTACCCTCATCCACCTGTTTGGTCACCTTCTCAAAGAACTCAATACGGTTTGTGAGGCACGACCTACCCTTCACAAAACCATGTTGACTATCTCTAATCAAATTATTCCTTTCCAGATGATTATACATCCTATCTCTTATAAACCTTTCCAAGACTTGCCCACAACAGAAGTAAGGCTCACTGGTCTATAGTTACCGGGATTGTCTCTACTCCCCTTCTTGAACAAGGGGACAACATTTACTATCCTCCAGTCTTCTGGCACTATTCCTGTAGACAAAGGTGACTTAAAGATCAAAGCCAAAGGCTCAGCAATCTCCTCCCTAGCTTCCCAGAGAATCCTAGGATAAATCCCATCCGGCACAGGGGACTTATCTATTTTCACACTTTCCAGAATCGCTAACACCTCCTCCTTATGAACCTCAAGCACTTCTAGTCCAGTAGCCTGTATCTCAGTGTTCTCCTCGACAACATTGTGTTTTTCCTGTGTGAATACTGACGAAAAATATTCATTTAGCACCTCGGTTGCGTGCCTTAATGTAGTGGAGGAGCCGGGTGACCCCCGGGTGGCAGAGGTCATCATGGATAGCGCGTAGTCCACCACCTTGTGCGCTGGCTCATGTGCCGCAGGACAGTGCATCTGGGGGTTCATTGAGCTTTCCAGGACGATACACTATATCGTAATTATAGATGGAGAGTCCGATCCTCCACCTGAAGATCTTATCATTCTTGATCTTGCCCCGCAGCATATTATCGAACATGATGGCGACCGATCATTGATCGGTGACGAGGGTAAATCTCCTACCAGCGAGGTAGTGCCTCCAGTGCCGCGCGGCTTCCACAATGGCTTGGACCTCCTTTTCGATTGAGGAGTGTTGAATTTTGGAGGTGGTGAGGGTTTCCTGCCTGATTGAGGGTAGCGGCGAGAGTGACCTCTGATGCGTCGCTCTCCACCTGGAAGGGGACGGACTCGTCCATTGTGTGCATCGCGGCTTTGGCAATATCTGCCTTGATGCAGCTGAAGGCCTGGCGGGTCTCAGCTGCCAATGGGAAGGTGGTGGCCTTGATTAGTGGGCGGGCTTTGTCCGCATAGTTGCGAACCCACTGGGCGTAATATGAAAAGAACCCGAGGCACCTTTTCAGGGCCTTGGGGCAGTGGGGAAGGGGGAGTTGCAGGAGGGGGCGCATACGGTCAGGGTCGGTGCCTAGAACACCGTTTTCCACGACGTAGCCGAGGATGGCTAGTCTGGTTGTGTGGAAAATGCATTTTTCCTCATTGTAAGTGAGGTTTAGGGTTTGGGCGGTTTGGAGAAATCTGTGGAGGTTGGTGTCATGGTCCTGCTGATCATGGCCGCAGATGGTGACATTGTCCAAGTACGGAAATGTGGCCCGCAGCCCGTACTGGTCCACCATTCGGTCCATCGTTCTTTGGAAGACCGAGACCCCGTTCGTGACTCCAAAGGGAACCCGGAGGAAGTGGAAGAGCCGGCCATCTGCCTCAAAAGCCGCGTAGTGGTGGTCCCCCGGGCGGATTGGGAGCTGGTGGTACGCAGACTTCAGATCCACCGTGGAGGAGGGTCGACCTTTAGGGTCGTGAGGTCACATACGGTGAGTGGAGGTAGGGGCCCTCCGAACTTCAGGGTTCAGCTCTTGAGGTTACATTGGAAATCCAGTCCCAATAGAAGAGGAGCGCAGAGGTTGGGGAGTACCTTTAATTTAAAATTGGCGTACTCGGCGCCCTGTATTGCGAGGGTTGCGGTAGTGCACCCTCGGACCTGCACCGAGTGCGACCCGCAGGCGAGGGAGATGGTTTGATGCGCCAGGAAGATTGGGAGCGAGCAGCACCTTACCATGTCTGGATGAATGAAGCTCTCTGCTCCCAGAGTCGAAGAGGCAGGGCGTTTCGTGTCCGTTTACCCGGACGGTCATCATAGAGCTCCGGAGGTGTTTGGGTCGCGACTGGTCAAGGGTGGCTGCACTGAGT
Source organism: Scyliorhinus canicula (assembly GCF_902713615.1). Classification (NCBI taxonomy): domain Eukaryota; kingdom Metazoa; phylum Chordata; class Chondrichthyes; order Carcharhiniformes; family Scyliorhinidae; genus Scyliorhinus; species Scyliorhinus canicula. Next base: position 95,538,365 of record NC_052156.1, read on the forward strand.
TGCGGGTAGCTGGCGTGGTCGAAGGTGCTGGGGCGGTCCCAACATGGCTGCCACCGTTGGTTGCACGTGTCGGGCGGCGTTGCAGATGGCGGCCAAGATGGCAGCCCCCATGAATCGCACATGTTGTGCGGGTTTGGAGATGGCTGCCCCACGGACAGTACGAGGCCGATAAAGCGTCCGGAGGGGGCCGAGCCGGCAGACACGCTGCCACACTGTGGGATCTGTGGGCATGTGAGTCTGAAGATCGGGCCTGCGATTTAGAGTTTTTGGACCTGGCCAGGCAAACTTTAGCGAAATGTCCTTTTCTCCCGCAGTCGCTGCAGTTCGCGTTCCGAGCCGGGCAACGCTGCCGGGGGTGTCGAGGCTGACCACAGAAATAACAGGGTAGCCGCCCCCATGATGGGCGGGCAGCCGCGCGTCGCAGGCCTGGGGTATTCTTTGGTAGGGGGCCCACGAGGGGGTTGCGTGATCGGACGGGAACTGGTTAAGGCTTTGGAACGCTACTTACAGTGAGGAGGCTAATTTTACCGTCTCTTCAGGTCTAGGGCACCCTTTTCGAGTAGGCGCTGTCTCACGTAGTTGGACCTGACTCCAGCCACATCGGTGTCCTGGATGGCGAGGTCCATATGTTGAGTGGCCGTAACGGCCTGGTAATTGCAGCTTCGTGCAAGGACTTTGAGGTCGCGTAGGTATTCTTCCAGCGATTCCCCGGTACGCTGGCGGTGAGTGGTGAGGTGATGCCCCGCGTATACCTCATTCACGGGCCTAACGCAGAGGTGCTCTAGCATGGCGAGGGGGTCTGTGTAGGTGGAGGCTTCCTCGAGTTGAACAGAGATTTGATGGCTCACCCGTGTGTGGAGGAGACTCAGCTTCTGTACATCGCAGACGGAAGGCAAGGAGGAGGTGGCGAGGTAGTCCTTGAAACAGCAGAGCCAGTGCGAAAAATCTCTTTTGCCTCCGCGGCCTGCGGATCGAGTTCCAGTCGGTCAGGTTTGAGGGACGATTCCATAGTGGCGTTGTAGTTGATTAAATTGATGCGACCATCAATTCACACGAAACCAGGAGTAGAAGTAAACTGTGGCTTTAATCAACTAGAACAGTGCTTGCCTGCGACTGATCTGTTAGTGGGAGCCGCCTACAGGGCGACTGCTCTTTATACCTCCCCTCAAGTGGTGGAGCCCACACAGGCCCCAACATGCTACATTATAGGTAATATCATACAATGGTCCATAGCTGGAGCCCACATGGGCAACAGCGTAAGAAGATAAGCACATGGTGAATTGTTACAGCAATACATTCACCACAGTCTTCCAACAGAATTTCAGGGTCAGTGGTAGTGAGGGGTCAGCAGTGGTGAGGACTTGGACAAAGGCAACTGGGGAGCATATCAGTGACTATGATGTGTTCTCCATGGTGTTGTTGGGTCAATAAATGAAGCTAAAAATGAATGGGAACGATTTGTTTCATAAAGGAGTTGTGCTACTAACAGTTGACCCCCCCCCCCCCCTCCCCCCCCCCCCCCCCCCCCCCCAACACACACACACACACACACACACAAACACACACACAAAAGCCATCCTTCGACATTCTGGCCATCCACCATTATAGAGCTGCTGCACTACCCGGTTGGACAAAAGCAAATCTCCCTCTATACTCTCTCCATCAAACACTCTCAGGACAAGTACAGCACAGGGCTAGGTGCACAGTAAAGATCCCTCTACACTGTCCCTATAAAACACTCTCAGGCCAGGTACAGCACAGGGTTAGACGAGAGAAAATCTCCCTCTACACTGTCCCCATCAAACAACCCTAGTTCAGGTATAGCACGGGGGCGGCAGGACGGCGATGCTGATTTGCTGTTGCGGGGAGTGATTTGCCTCAGGTGTAGTCACTGCGACTAGAAGGAGCTCTCAGTGGGGATAGACTGTGGGGACAAGTTGAGGCAAGTATCCTGCAGAGGGCGGCAGAGCGGCGACGCTGATTGGCTGTGGCGGGGACTGAATTGTGGAAAGCTGCTGTCGGGTGAGTTTCTAGAACTAATATATTTCAGGCAGTGGCTAAACCTGAGACACTACACAGGTAGTGTCTTCCACCCATCCTCCTCCTCTAACCAAAAAGAAAGACTGTGTGGTGAGTTGGTGAGGTAAGCATTCCTTTCCTTTTCCTCTCTCCATCCTTCCATCACCTCTAACCTGCGGGGAGTGTGAAAATCAGGTAAGCTTTTTTTTTCTCTCGGTAATTGTCAAGTAGATAAATTAAGGGATGGCAGAGAGGGCAGTGCAATGTTCCTCCTGTAGGATGTTCGAGGTGAGGGACACCGTCAGTGGCCTTGCTGAGTTCATCTGCGGGAAATGCACCCATCTCCAGCTCCTTAAAGACTGTGTTAGGGAACTGGAGCTGGAGCTGGAGCTGAAGCTGGATGAACTGAGGATCATTCGGGAGGCAGAGTCGGTTATAGATAGAAGCTACAGGGATGTAGCTGCTCCTTAGAATGAAGGTAGCTGGGTGACATTTAAAAGGCAGGGGAAGAAGCAGTTAGTGCAGGGATTCTCTGCAGTTGTTCCCCTCAATAACAGGTATACCGTTTTGGATACTGTTGTGGGGGGGGGGGGGGGGGGGGGGTGTGTGACCTACCAGAGGTCAGCCACTGTGACCAGGTCTCTGGCACTGAGTCTGTCCCTGTGGCTCAGAAGGGAAGGAGGGAGAGCAGGAGAGCATTAGTTATTGGAGACTCTATAGTTAGAGGTACAGATAGGCGGTTCTGTGGCAACTATAGAGGCTCATGGTTGGTGCATTGCATCCCGGTGTCAAGGTCCGTGATGTCTCTGATCGTGTTTTCAGGATCCTTAAGGGGGAGGGGGATCAGCCACAAGTCGTGGTACACATCGGTACCAACGACATCGGTAGGAAAAGGGACGGGGATGTAAAACAGGAATTCAGGGAGCTAGAGTGGAAGCTGAGAGCCAGGACAGGCCGTGTTGTCATCTCTGGTTTGCTGCCAGTGCCACATGCTAGCGAGATGAGGAACAGGGAGAGAGTGCAGTTAAACACTGGCTACTGGGATGGTGTAGGAGGGAGGGGGGGGGGGGGGTTTAAATAACTGGCAGGGGGATGGGAAACTGATTTGTAGTCCAGGAGATAGCGTTGCTGGAGTTCAGGAAGTTGAGGGTAGTGCAGTACTGAGGAAGGTGCCAAAGTCACAAGAGTGGACCTGCAGGCATGAAGGTGGTTTGAAGTGTGTCTACTTCAATGCGAAGAGCATCAGGAATACGGTTGGTGAGTTTGAAACATGGATTGGTACCTGGGTCTATGATGTTGTGGCCATTACAGAGACATGGATAGAACAGGGGCAGGAATGGTTCTTGGAGATTCCGGGGTTTAGACGTTTCAGTAAGATTAAGGAAGGTGGTAAAAGCGGTGGAGGTGTAGCATTGTTAATCAACGATAGTATAATGGCTGTAGAAAGGCAGTTTGAGGAGGATCTGTCTACTGAGGTAGTGTGGGTTGAAGTTAGAAATGGGAAAGGAGCAGTCACTTTGTTGAGAGTTTTCTATAGGCCCCCAAACAGTAACAGAGATGCGGAGGAAAAGATTGCAATGCAGGTTTTGGATAGGTGCGTTAGTCACAGGGTAGTTGTCATGGGTGACTTTCCCTTTCCAAATATTGATTGGAACCACTATAATTCGAATAGTTTGGATGGGGCTATTTTTATCCAGTGTGTGCAGGAGGGTTTCCTCACACAATATGTGGATAGACCGACAAGAGGTTGGGACGCATTGGATTTGGTACTGGGTAATGAACCGGGCCAAGTGTTAGATTTGGTTGTGGGAGAGCACTTTGGAGATAGTGACCACAATTCGGTGACTTTCACTATAACAATGGAGAGGGTTAGGAACATATGGCAGGGCAAGGTTTATAATTGGGGGAAGGGTAATTACGATGCGATTAGGCAAGAATTGGGGAGCATAAGATGGAAACAAGAACTATCAGGGATAGGCACAATTGAGATGTGGAGCTTGTTTAAGGAGCAAATACTACGTGTCCTTGATATGTATGTCCCTGTCAGGCAGGGAGGAAATGGTCGAATGAGGGAACCATGGTTTACAAAAGAGGTTGATTGTCTTGTCAAGAGGAAGAAAGGGGGCTGATGCAAAGATGAGAAAACAAGGTTCAGTTAGGGCACTTGAGGGATACAAGGTAGTTAGGGGCTGGTTTAGCTCACCAGGCTAAATCGCTGGCTTTTAAAGCAGACCAAGCAGGCCAGCAGCACGGTTCAATTCCCGTACCAACCTCCCCGGACAGGCGGCGGAATGTGGTGACTAGGGGCTTTTCACAGTAACTTCATTGAAGCCTACTCGTGACAATAGCGATTTTCATTTTTCATTTTCAGTTAGGAAGGAGCTCAAGAAAGGGCTTAGGAGAGCTAGGAGGGGGCATGAGAAGTCCTTGGCGGGTATGATCAAGGAAAATCCCAAGGCTTTTTACACTTACGTGAGGAATAAAAGAATGACCAAGGTGAAGTTAGGGCCGGTAAAGGACAGTAGTGGGAACATGTGGATGGAGTCTGAAGATATAGGAGAGGCCCTAAATGAATACTTTTCTTCAGTGTTCACAAAGGAGAGGGGTAATGTTGTTGAGGATGATAGTGCGATACAGGCTGGTAGGCTGTAGGAGGTAGATATTCGGAAGGAAGACGTGTTAGACATTTTGAGAAGCCTGAGGATAGATAAGTCCCCTGGGCCTGATGGGATATATCCTAGGATTCTTTGGAAGGCAAGGGATGAGATTGCAGAACCTTTGGTTTGATCTTTATGTCCTCACTGTCTACAGGAATAGTGCCAGAAGACTGGAGAGAGGCGAATGTTGTCCTCTTGTTCAAGAAAGGGAATAGGTATAACCCTGGGAATTATAGGCCGGTTAGTCTCACTTCGGTCATAGGTAAATTATTGTAAAGGGTCCTGAGGGATAGGATTTATGATCATTTGGAAAGATACAGCGTAATCCAGGATAGTCAGCACAGATTTGTGAGGGGTAAGCCTTGCCTCACAAGTTTGATTGTATTCTTTGAGGAGATAACTAAGTACATAGATGAAGGTAGAGCAGTTGATGGCGTATACATGGATTTTAGTAAGGCGATTGATAAGTTGCCCCATGGTTGGCTCATGCAGAAAGTAAGGAGGCATGGCATAGAGGGAAATTTGGCCAATTGGATCAATAACTGGCTATCACATAGAAGACAGAGGGTTGTGGTAGATGGTAAATTTTCATCCTGGAGCCCAGTCACCAGCGGGCACCACAGGAATCAGTGCTGGGTCCTCTGCTATTTGTGATTTTTATCAATGACTTGGATGATGGAGTTGAAGGTTGGGTTAGTAAATTTGCTGATGACACCAAGATTGGTGGAGTAGTGGATAATGTGGAGGGCTGTTGTAGGCTGCAAAGAGACATTGATAGGATGGAGAGCTGGGCTGAAAAGTGACAGATGGAGTTTAACCCTGATAAGTGTGAGGTGATTCATTTTGATAGTACAAATTTCAGTGCGGATTACAGGGTTACGGCAGGGTTCTGAAGAATGTGGAGGAGCAGAGAGATCTCGGAGTTCATGTCAATAGATCTCTGAAAGTTGGCATCCAAGTGGATAGAGCCGTGAAGAAGGCCTATAGTGTGTTCGCATTTATTAACAGGGGGATTGAGTTTTAAGAGCTATGAGGTTATGCTGCAGCTGTACAAGACCTTGGTTAGACCACATTTGGAGTATTGTGTGCAGTTCTGGTCACCTCATTATAGGAATGATGTGGAAGCATTGGAAAGGGTGCAAAGGAGATTTACCAGGATGCTGCCTGGATTGGAGGGTAGGTCTTATGAGGAAAAGTTGAGGGAGCAAGGGCTTTTCTCATTGGAGCGAAGGAGGATGAGAGGTGACTTCATTGAGGTGTATAAGATGATGAGAGGGATAGACAGAGTGGCTGTTCAGACTTGTTTCTCGGGTGGATGTAGCTGTTACAAGGGGGCAGAACTATAAGGTTCATGGTGGAAGATATAGGAGGGATGTCCGAGGTAGGTTTTTTACTCCGAGAGTGATTGGGGTGTGGAACCCACTCCCAGCTATGGAAGTGGAGTCGGACACTTTAGGAACTTTCCAGTGGTTATTGGATAGGCATATGGAGTGAACTAGAATGATTGGGAGCAGGTTGATTTGATCTTAATTTCAGACTAGTTCGGCACAACATTGTGGGCCGAAGAACCTGTACTGCGCTGTACAGATCTATGTTCTATGTTCTAAAACTTACAGAGTAAATCTCCCTCTGCACTATCCCCATCAAACACTCCCAGGACAGGTATAGTATGTGATTAGATACAGAGTAAAATCCCTCCACACTGTCCCCATCAAACACTCCCAGGACATGTAGAGCTTAGATTAGATACAGAGTAAAGCTTCCTCTACACTGTCCCCATCAAACAATCCCAGGACAGGTACAGTATGGGGTTACTTACAGCGTAAAATCCCCTCTACACTGTCCCCATCAAGCACTCAGAGGACAGGTACAGCACGGAGTTAGATACAGAGAAAAGCTCCCTCTACCATGTCCTATCTAACAGTTTAGGACAGGTACAGCATGGGATTAGGTACTAAGTAAAGATCCCTCTACGCTGTCTCCATCAATATTTTGCAGGACAGGTGCAGCATGGGATTAGATATAGAAGAAAGTTCCCTCTGCACTGTCCACATCAAATTCTCCCAGGACAGGTACAGCACGGGGTTAGATACAGAGTAAAGCTCCCTCTACACTGTCCCCTTCAAACACGCCCAGGACAGCCATGACCTCTTCATTCACCTGAGGAAGGAGCAGTGCTCCGAAAGCTAGTGTTTGAAGCAAACATGTTGGACTTTAACCTGGTGTTGTAAGACTTCTTACTGTTCTCCCAGGACAGGTACAGCACTGGGTTAGATACAGAGTAAATCTCCCTCTGCACTGTCCCCATCAACACTCCCAGGACAGGTACAACACAGGGTTAGGTACAGAGTAAATCTCCCTCTGCACTGTCCCCATCAGCACTCCCAGGACAGGTACAACACAGGGTTAGATACAGAGTAAATCTCCCTCTGCACTATCCCCATCAAACATTCCCAGGACAGGTACAGCACAGGATTAGATACAGAGTAAATCTCCCTCTGCACTGTCCCCATCAAACATTCCCAGGACAGGTACAGCACATGATTAGATACAGAGTAAGTCTCCCTCTGCACTGTCCCCATCAACATTCCCAGGACAGGTACAGCACAGGATTAGATACAGAGTAAATCTCCCTCTGCACTGTCCCCATCAAACATTCCCAGGACAGGTACAGCACAGGATTAGATACAGAGTAAATCTCCCTCTGCACTGTCCCCATCAACACTCCCAGGACAGGTACAACACAGGGTTAGATACAGAGTAAATCTCCCTCTGCACTGTCCCCATCAAACATTCCCAGGACAGGTACAGCACAGGATTAGATACAGAGTAAATCTCCCTCTGCACTGTCCCCATCAACACTCCCAGGACAGGTACAACACAGGGTTAGATACAGAGTAAATCTCCCTCTGCACTGTCCCCATCAAACATTCCCAGGACAGGTACAGCACAGGATTAGATACAGAGTAAATCTCCCTCTGCACTGTCCCCATCAACACTCCCAGGACAGGTACAACACAGGGTTAGATACAGAGTAAATCTCCCTCTGCACTGTCCCCATCAAACATTCCCAGGACAGGTACAGCACAGGATTAGATACAGTTCCCTCCACACTGTCCCAGTGAATTTTCCCAGCCTCTGAGGCCATTATGCTTCGTGTTGACAACAGTGTGAGGATGGATAGAATTTCCTGCCCCCTGCTGTTGCCAGTTGTGGGAGATGGTGGCATTGTGGTGAATTCACTGGGTATTAATCCTGTCAGCTGGGTGAATGTTCTGGGAACAAGTGATCAACACTCAATCATAGTTGGTGGAATTAAAACCAGGAATTAAAAATTAATCTTAGTCAACATTTTTTTCTGAAATCTTTTTATTGGTATTTTCAGGAATCATAAACAATTATGTACATCGCTGGTCGTGTTCAATTACTGTACAACACAGAAAGGTTTGCCTTTTCCTTCCCTTGAGTTTTCCTATATACAGACTGCCGGCATCCGGCTTGGCACAGGGTCCATCCCTCCCTCCTGCTCCTCCCTGCCCCCCTCCCACCCACCCCCCGTGTGCGCCTCTGGTTGGTCTGGAGGGGGGAGTAATGTTTCCCCCTTTCTTCTCCCCATTCCCCCCTTTCTTTTCTCCCCACTTCTTTCCTTTCTTCCCCCGTCGGCTTTGGCCATGTTTCCCCTGTGGCGGTGGGGGGGGGGGGGGGGGGGGGGGGGGAGTGGTTTGTCCCCACCCTCCCGCGTTGTCTAATTTATGTCTCTCCAGCCCGCTGTCTTCACCCCCCCCCCCCACCTCCGAGTTGCGCGTTCCTATGGTTCCCGCTTGTTTTTCTTATATTAGTGAACATGACCATGGCAACTATTATCATTTGTTGTAACAAGCCATTTAGATGATAATGTCCTTTGAGAATGGAAATCTGCCTTCCTTAGCTGTTTTTTCCCACTCTGGCTCTGAACTCATATCTTTCTCTTGTTTCTCTCACTCTCTGCAGTACCACCATCCCTTCCCTCAGCCATTTCATGGTTAAACAGCCATCTGTTTATCCATCCCTATAAACATCCCTACTTGCTGATATTGTTCATGGTTCTTTCTATTCAGAGACCTTCCTTTCCTTCAGACCTGTGTCATCAACCCCTCTCTTCCCATTGAAAACTACTGCTCCATCTCCAAACACCTTTCCCTCTTAATGTGCTGTCACCTCAAATCCTTTCCCATCTTTCCCAGAATTCTGCGTTTGAATCACTCACAGTACCAAAACAGCTCTCATCAAAACCACAATTGACATCCAATGTGTGTTAGAAAGGGAAACGTTCACTCCTTGGCCATCTTGACCTGCCTCCAGCCTCTAACCAGCCCATCCTCCTCCAGCTCCACTGCACTGCTGTCTAGCTGGCTGGGACTGCTCTCACCAGGCCCATTTTTATTTCTCTCACCATAGCCAGGGGATTGCCATAAATGGTATCGCTTCCTGAAGCTGTACCATTACCTCTGATATCTCCTGAGGATCAATCCTTGACCTCTCTCCTATTTCCCATCTATCTGCTGCTTTTTGGTGACTTCCCATGAAAACACAGCATTAGTTTTCACATGTACCCTGCCTCACCAACACCTTCCTCGACCCCTCCACTGTTGCTAAACTGTCCGACATCCAGTCGTGGATGAGGAGAAATGTCGCCAATTAACTATCTGATGTCAGAGGCCATTTTATTTGGTCCCCACTCCAAACTCTGGTCCTTGGCAACTGACTTCATTCCTCCGACTGGAAATACTCTAAGACCGAGCTGAACTATTTGGAATCTTGGGTATTGTATTTCACCCTGAAATGGGCTTCTGACTACATATTAATGCCCCCACTAAGGCAGCCTATATTCAACAGTGCAACATCAGCTGACTCTGCCCTGCCTCAGCTCATCTGCGGCTGAAACCGTCATCCATACCTTCATCACATCCAGATTCGACTAGCTGTACTCCCGCATTCAATTCTCTGGAAATGTGAGACTATCCAAAACTCTGCTGGCCCTGTCTGAGTTTGCAGCAAGTCCACTTCTCCTCCCACCCCTGTGCATGCTTGCCCACACTGGCTCCTGTCAAGCAACAGATTGATTTTCAAATTCTCATCATTCTTGCCTGCATGGAGTTGTACCTCCTGAAATCTGGAATCTACGCCAACACCACATGCATCAATATATCGTCACTTATTGCCTTCTTGAACATCTTGAATTTTAATTAGCTCACCATTGGCGGCTGTGCCTTCAGCTACCTAGCAGAATGGAGCTGAGCAGGAGAAGAATGCGGAGCTATTGAAGAGTGTTGATGCACTGGATATTTGGGGGAGGTGGTTGAAGAGTGTTGATTCACTGGGGATTGGGGGCAGTTGGTTGAAGAGTGTTGATTCACTGGGGTTTTGGGGCAGTTGGTTGAAGAGTGTTGATTCACTGGGGTTTGGGGGCAGTTGTTTGAAGAGTGTTGATTCACTGGGGATTGGGGGCAGTTGGTTGAAGAGTGTTGATTCACTGGGGTTTGGGGGCAGTTGTTTGAAGAGTGTTGATTCACTGGGGATTGGGGGCAAGTTGGTTGAAGAATGTTGATTCACTGGGGATTGGGGGAGTTGGTCGAAGAGTGTTGATTCACTGGGGATTGGGGAGAAGTTAGCTGAAGAATGTTGATTCACTGGGGATTGGGGAGAAGTTAGCTGAAGAATATTGTTTCACTGGGGATTGGGGCAGTTGGTTGAAGAATGTTGATTCACTGGGGATTGTGGGCAGTTGGTTGAAGAGTGGTGATTCACTGGGGATTGTGGGCAGTTGGTTGAAGAGTGTTGATTCACTGGGGATTGGGGGCAGTTGGTTGAAGTGTTCATTCACTGGGGATTGAGGGGAGTTGTTTGAAGAGTGTTGATTCACTGGGGATTTGGGTGGAGGTGGTTTCAAAATGTTGATTCACTGGGGATTGGGGGGAAGTTAGCTGAAGAATGTTGATTCACTGGGGATTGGGGTGAAGATGGTTGAAGCGTGGTGATTCACTGGGGATTGGGGGAAGTTGGTTGAAGCGTAATGATTCACTGGGGATTTGGGGGGAGGTGGTTGAAGCGTGTTGATTCACTGGGGATTGGGGGGAAGTTGGTTGAAGCGTGATGATTCACTGGGGATTGGGGGGAAGTTGGTTGAAGCGTGGTGATTTACTGGGGATTGGGGGCAGTTAGTTGAAGCGTGATGATTCACTGGGGATTTGGGGGGAGGTGGTTGAAGCGTGTTGATTCACTGGGGATTAGGGCCAGTTGGTTGAAGCGTGGTGATTCACTGGGGATTGGGGGAAGTTGATTGAAGAGTGTTGATTCACTGGGGATTGGGGGAGGTGGTTGAAGCGTGTTGATTCACTGGGGATTAGGGCCAGTTGGTTGAAGCGTGGTGATTCACTGGGGATTGGGGGAAGTTGATTGAAGAGTGTTGATTCACTGGGGATTTGGGGGGAGGTGGTTGAAGAATGTTGATTCACTGGGGATTGGGGGGAAGTTGGTTGAAGAATGTTGATTCACTGGGGATTGGGGGAAGTTGGTTGAAGCGTGTTGATTCACTGGGGATTGTGGGCAGTTGGTTGAAGCGTGGTGATTCACTGGGGATTGGGGCAGTTGGTTGAAGAATGTTGAGTCACTGGGGATTGGGGGCAGTTGGTTGAAGCGTGGTGATTCACTGGGGATTTGGGGGAAGTTGGTTGAAGCGTGGTGATTCACTGGGGATTGGGGCAGTTGGTTGAAGAATGTTGAGTCACTGGGGATTGGGGGCAGTTGGTTGAAGCGTGGTGATTCACTGGGGATTGGGGGGAGTTGGTTGAAGCGTGGTGATTCACTGGGGATTGGGGGGAGTTGGTTGAAGCGTGTTGATTCACTGGGGATTGGGGGAAGTTGGTTGAAGCGTGGTGATTCACTGGGGATTGGGGCAGTTGGTTGAAGAATGTTGAGTCACTGGGGATTGGGGGCAGTTGGTTGAAGCGTGGTGATTCACTGGGGATTGGGGGGAGTTGGTTGAAGCGTGGTGATTCACTGGGGATTGGGGGCAGTTGGTTGAAGAATGATGATTCACTGGGGATTGGGGGGAGTTGGTTGAAGCGTGATGATTCACTGGGGATTGGGGGCAGTTGGTTGAGGAGTGTTGATTCACTGGGGATTGGGGGCAGTTGGTTGAAGCGTGGTGATTCACTGGGGATTGGGGGGAGTTGGTTGAGGCGTGGTGATTCACTGGGGATTGGGGGGAGTTGGTTGAAGAGTGGTGATTCACTGGGGATTGGGGGGAGTTGGTTGAGGCGTGGTGATTCACTGGGGATTGGGGGGAGTTGGTTGAAGCGTGGTGATTCACTGGGGATTGGGGGGAGTTGGTTGAAGCATGGTGATTCACTGGGGATTGGGGGCAGTTGGTTGAAGAGTGTTGATTCTCTGGGGATTTGGGAGGGGGTGGTTGAAGCGTGGTGATTCACTGGGGATTGGGGGGAAGTTGGTTGAAGAATGATGGTTCACTGGGGATTGGGGGGAGTTGGTTGAAGCGTGGTGATTCACTGGGGATTGGGGGGAAGTTGATTGAAGAATAATGATTCACTGGGGATTGGGGGGAAGTTGTTTGAAGAATGATGGTTCACTGGGGATTGGGGGGAGTTGGTTGAAGCGTGGTGATTCACTGGGGATTGGGGGGAAGTTGATTGAAGAGTGTTGATTCACTGGCGATTGGGGGGAGTTGGTTGAAGAATGTTGGTTCACTGGGGATTGGGGGAAGTTGGTTGAAGAGTGTTGATTCAATGGGGATTGGGGGGAGGTGGTTAAAGTGTGTTGATTCACTGGGGATTGGGGGGAAGTTGGTTGAAGAATGATGGTTCACTGGGGATTGGGGAAGTTGGTTGAAGCGTGGTGATTCACTGGGGATTGGGGGCAGTTGGTTGAGGCGTGGTGATTCACTGGGGATTGGGGGGAAGTTGGTCGAAGAATAATGATTCACTGGGGATTGCGGGGGGGAGTTGGTTGAAGAGTGTTGATTCACTGGCGATTGGGGGAAGTGGTTGAAGAGTGTTGATTCACTGGAGATTTGGGGGAAGTTGGTTGAAGAATGTTGATTCACTGGGGATTTGGGGGGAGGTGGTTAAAGAGTGTTGATTCACTGGGTATTGGGGGTAGATTGGTTGAAGAATGATGATTCACTGGGGATTGGGGGGAGTTGGTTAAAGTGTGTTGATGCACTGGGGATTGGGGAAGTTGGTTGAAGAGTGCTGATTCACTGGGGATTGGCGGGGAGTTGGTTGAAGCGTGTTGATTCACTGGGGATTGGGGGCAGTTGGTTGAAGAGTGTTGATTCACTGGGGTTTTGGGGCAGTTGGTTCAAGAGTGTTGATTCACTGGGGATTGGGGGCAGTTGGTTGAAGCGTGGTGATTCACTGGGGATTGGGGGGAGTTGGTTGAAGCGTGTTGATTCACTGGGGATTGGGGGTAGTTGGTTGAAGAATAAT